>NC_092110.1:28959146-29179146 GCF_045679555.1 Salvelinus alpinus
CACACACACACAAACACACACACATACACACACACACACACACACATTACTTTCAAATCTCTTCTTTTATCATAAAATACTGTTAAATCAGTGTCCATAATAGTAGCTCGGTTGACTGCGTCAGTGTAACTGCTGTGGAGGGTTTTAATGAACAGTGGAAGCAGGTGGATGTTGTCAAATAGGAGCACAGCCAGGTTGAAAAAACAACAGTGTTTTTCACACCATGTCAACTTAACACAGCTACCCTGACAGAAACACAGAGATAGAGAAAGAGAGAGAGAGAGAGTGTGAGTGAGTGAGTGAGTGAGTGAGTGAGTGAGTGAGTGAGTGAGTGAGTGAGTGAGTGAGAGTGAGAGTGAGTGAGAGAGAAAGCTTGTTAAGTTACTCTGGGCACAGAATCCACTCCAAACACAAGCTGTAAATAACCATTTGCATGTTTGATGCAAATGTGGAGCAGCATTTATGTTTATGTTTGTGATGGAGCTGTCAACATGGCTCAGGAGTACTGGCTTAATAGGCCTCAGTCAACACTCACAGTCCTCTGAATGAAAGCACAGCACAGCACAGCACAACACAGACCACCCTCACACATTTAGAAACACCTATTATCTCACACACTATCTCCCCATCTCTCGTCTTATCTGTCCTATCTCTCCTTTATCTCTGAAGCCACCTAGTGTTAGGTGTGTAATGCGATTCACGCATGCATGCAGGAGTGCACACACACACACACACACAGACACACACACACACACACACACACACACACACACACACACACACACACACACACACACACACACACACACACACACACACACACACACACACAGGGTGTGTAATGTGATTCATGGCTATTACACAGTCAGACAGAGGGCTGTGAGTTTTGTTTGGGGGCACAGTCTAGTTCTAATGAGCCATATCATCTCTTTGGAATTATAATGCTTTAATGAGAAACCCCCCTCCTTCCTGTCTCTTTTTTTCTCTCTCTCTCCCCTATCCCTCTCCTCCCTCACTTCCACCAACCATTATGTCACAAAACTACTATAACTACACACCCAGAGACCTCCCCAAAGGAACTCTCTCTCTCTGTAAGCGCTCACCTCACTCTCTCTCTACTTTTTTTGTCATTGTTTGTGTTTGTATGCTGGTGTGTGTGTGTGTTTAACTGACCCCCCTCCTGTGTCCGAGCTGTAGTCCAGTCTGATATCACACTACCGGCCATGTTGACGGTCAGAACTCGCAACTGATAGGTGGAGAAGGCCTGCAGGTCCGTTACCATGGCGCTGCTCTGGGGAGGAGGCAGAGCACTCTCTTTGGCTGAGTCAGACGGGAGGCGGGGATCCAGCCAACCACTGCTCACAAACACCCTACGCTCTGGGGCGGGGCTTGTGGTGTTCTGCGATTCCATTGGCCCTCGTATGAAGAGCTCGTACCTTATAATAACACCTATGGAGGCAGAAACAAAAGAGACGATTCTATTATGTTCAATGCCATATTAATCAGTTATTGATAGGTTAGCTTGTGACTAGTTTCTATTAGGACCTGTTCCTTACCAGAAATAATGTATATTCTTATACCAGGTGGGTCACAAGGAAATGATCAAGTACATTATATTGATCAAAGTTTAAAAGAAGTTAGAGAACCACTATGTAGGACACAGTGGATTATATATTTTTTGGTAAATTAAAAAATATTCACGGTTTTCTACTTTGGTTTCTATAAAAAAAATGTACATTAAATGCACTATACATTATGTGCGTTGAATAATGTAACAACACAGAATAAAACAATTTCTAAAAGTCCCATAGTGGTAGTGACTGCCCATTACTGATTATCACTTATTCACCAGCATTCATTGTCATTACTTTACTATAATAAAATATTTCAGTTGATGCCGTATATTACATTTGTTTTATTTGAGGACTTCATTATTTAATTCCAAGTCATCAACTCTCTATAGAGCTACTGACAAAAGTCCTGATTTAGTAGTTCCCCAAAGTAAATAAGGCATACTTTTATGCCTGCTGAATACCAACTATCAATCACTTAGATTGTATTTTCAGGTAGAGATACCTCTCGAAGCAACTGCTCTCTATCCCTCTTGATCGCACATTCTTCTGTCTCTTCTCTCTGTGTCTTCCCCACACTAACCCAATGTAGCAGACGTAAAAGAAACACACAGACCGGACAAGTACGCGCGCAATGGATTATGGTCATTTGAGTTAACTACCATGTTTTCTGTACTAACCTATGTAGAACATTGGCCTGTTGGAAACTACAACTCCCTACTACATCGCACAGTTCGGGCTTGATCAGATTTTTTGCATTGGATGCATCTCAATCCACCACATCTGCCTCCTTAACACTTCCACATCTGCATACTTAACATTTCCACATCTGCCTACTTAACACTTTCACACCTGCATACTTAACACTTTCACACCTGCCTACTTAACACTTCCACATGTGCCTACTTAACACTTATGCATCTTTCTACTTAACACTTCTGCACCTGCCTACTTAACACTTCCGCATCTGCCTACTTAACACTTACACATCTGCCTACTTAACACTTACACATCTGCCTACTTAACAGTTACACATCTGCCTACTTAACATTTACACATCTGCCTACTTAACACTTACACATCTGCCTACTTAACACCTCCACATCTGTCTACTTAACATTTACACATCTGCCTACTTAACACTTTCACACCTGCCTACTTAACACTTCTGCATCTGCCTACTTAACAATTCCACACCTGTCTACTTAACACTTCCACACCTGTCTACTTAACACTTCCGCATCTGCCTACTTAACATTTACACATCTGCCTACTTAACAGTTCCACATCTGCCTACTTAACACCTCCACATCTGTCTACTTAACATTTACACATCTGCCTACTTAACACTTACACATCTGCCTACTTAACATTTACACATCTGCCTACTTAACACTTACACATCTGCCTACTTAACACCTCCACATCTGTCTACTTAACACTTACACATCTGCCTACTTAACATTTACACATCTGCCTACTTAACACTTACACATCTGCCTACTTAACACTTCCACACCTGTCTACTTAACACTTCCACACCTGTCTACTTAACACTTCCGCATCTGCCTACTTAACATTTACACATCTGTCTACTTAACACTTCCGCATCTGCCTACTTAACATTTACACATCTGCCTACTTAACAGTTCCACATCTGCCTACTTAACACCTCCACATCTGTCTACTTAACATTTACACATCGGCCTACTTAACACTTACACATCTGCCTACTTAACATTTACACATCTGCCTACTTAACACTTACACATCTGCCTACTTAACACCTCCACATATGTCTACTTAACAATTACACATCTGCCTACTTAACACCTTCACATCTGCCTACTTAACATTTACACATCTGCCTACTTATTAACACCTCCACATCTGTCTACTTAACACTTACACATCTGCCTACTTAACACCTCCACATCTGCCTACTTAACACCTCCACATCTGTCTACTTAACATGTACACATCTGCCTACTTAACACTTACACATCTGCCTACTTAACACCTCCACATCTGCCTACTTAACACCTCCACATATGTCTACTTAACACTTACACATCTGCCTACTTAACACCTCCACATCTGTCTACTTAACACTTACACATCTGCCTACTTAACACCTCCACATCTGCCTACTTAACACCTCCACATCTGCCTACTTAACACCTCCACATCTGTCTACTTAACACTTACACATCTGCCTACTTAACACCTCCACATCTGCCTACTTAACACCTCCACATCTGTCTACTTAACACTTACACATCTGCCTACTTAACACCTCCACATCTGCCTACTTAACATTTACACATCTGCCTACTTAACACCTCCACATCTGTCTACTTAACATTTACACATCTGCCTACTTAACACTTACACATCTGCCTACTTAAGACCTCCACATCTGTCTATTTAACACCTATGCATCTGTGGTAAAGGTGACAGAGATAGAGCAGTGTTTGCCAGACCATGAGACATCCCGAAAATCGGTCTTCTCACAAAATGGTCTGTAGCGTCTGAACGGTTTGGCCTACAAAACCACTGTAAAGATGAGACTCTCAGGAACACGTACATGTCGGTTGCTTTTCTCTAGCACACCCACAGGCATCACGAGACTCGTCTGAAAAATCAAATAGCAAATTGATCCTTGGTATGACCTTCTTAAAACAATTCCATATAGCTTAGTAGTACCCCCCCGGCTTAGACAGGGCTTAGACTCTTCTGGGTTAACAGCCGAAAAACAACCGCAATTTCAGTTAGTTGCTCAACACTAGTAGGATACAAGGAGATACAATACTGTATGCATCACTACAGTGCCATACAAGCTACTAATCAACCACAGGTCTTCAGCCAATACTAAAACAGAATGAATGAATACCAGCACAGTGCATTCTCATATCTCATTCTAATACTCTATAGCAGAGAGACTCTACATCCACATGAGAATCAAAGCTCAGCATCATATCCACATTGCTCATTAGTGTTACCAAGGCAGTGAATGAATACAGAAGGTTGAGCCGAGGACAGGCATGCATCACAACACAATAGAAATAAACACTTCTATTCTCCCTCTTTTCTTTCTCTATTCTCTCTCTTCTCCAATGCTCCATATCACACTAGCACTTCAATGAGTCTGTTCCCCCATGTCTTGTTTCAATACAGCCAGTCCAACATGGCAGTTGTAGCTGTAGGCATGGTTGAATGACGACTCAAAACAGAATATGAAATGACATGAATGATAAAGTCTGGTAGAAGTACATGTGTTTCAATGTGCCTCGGGGAGCGATATAATGTAATGCAGTAAATTAAACCATGACTGAGAAAGCATTAGTGTGGTGGTGGTTACACAGGCTTAATATGGTAGAGAGCCTTATAGCGACTGTACAAGGCCCTGGATTCAGGAGAACACTGTAGGGACACAGCGTTAAGGGGAGTAGAACACGTGTTCTCTTGGATCATCCTAATAGGACAGTCTTGGTAGTACCTCCTTTTCAAAACTATTTTTTCTTCTAAATTTTCTTCCATTTCATCCCTGTTGTCTGTGAACACAGATCAAGAGGCGATTCGGGTCGTACCATTGGGACGAACGGGGGGGTCCCAGGCTGCGTGTATTTGGTGCGGTCCGGTGGCGTTGACCCTGGGTGGGGGCTGTCCCTGTGGGGGGCTGGGTGAAGTGAGGATTGGCAGAGGAGGGGTGGAGGTGCACCCTCCAGTAGTACAGGCCTGCAGGGTGAGGTTGTAGTGGGTGTAGGGGGAGAGGCCAGCGGCTGCAGCCTGGGTCTCTAGACCTGTATAGTGGACCCGCTCCCTACCAGTACCAGCCTCCACTGAGGTCAGCACAAACCTACAGGAACACACAGAGAGAGGGATCAGTTTAGTTTATTAGTCAATACGACTTGACCATGATAACTGACCAGCCAATGTTACTCCTTCAGTTAGGGACTCACAGACCATAAAAGAACATCTAGTCTCATCTCAACTCAGCTGGTTGAGAATTCTTAAGAGCTGGTTTCCTGGACACAAACTAGGCTTAGTCCTAGACAAACAATCATGTTCAATGGATTCACTATTGAAAGTGCTTTTTAATACAAGTCTCTCGCTCACTCTCTCTGATTCAATACCCCCCCCCCCCCCCACCCCCGTATTTCTCTTTATTTCTCCACTGAGGTTAGATAGGACACCTAGAGAGGGTTTAGAATACTGGGTCCATACCACAGGAGGATGGTGACACCTTAATTGGGGAGGACAGGCTCGTGGTAATGACTGGAGAGGAATCAGTGGAACGTTATCAAATACATCAAACACATGGTTTCCAGATGTTTGATGTCATTCCATTTGCTCCGTTCCGGACATTATTAAGAGCAGTTCTCCACTCAGCAGCCCACTGGTCCATACCTCTCTTGTGGACCTGATGTGTTCTGTGGTCGGGTCCAGTTGAGGTTGGCTGTGGTTTGTCCTGGTCTGCCCACCAGAGTCAGAAGGATATGGCCAGGGTCTGGTACGGCGGCCAGGGTCTGGTAACTGACTGGAACACTCATCGTCTGACCATTAACGTTAGCAGTTACTAGCTGGTAAGAATAGTCCATGAACGGAGACAAACCACTGTCCACATAAGTTACAGGGCCTAGGAGAGAGAAAAGACTTGAATGTGTGTGTGTGTGTGTGTGTGTGTGTGTGTGTGTGTGTGTGTGTGTGTGTGTGTGTGTGTGTGTGTGTGTGTGTGTCACCAAACTCAGTAAGAGGGTATGCTGGTGACCTCCAGAGAAGACCATGTCATTAAACATGCAGATGATTTTTGAGATGGGCTGGAAATGAAAGACACAGCAGAGCTGGTACAAGTCTAAAAATGATAAGCCCCCAACATTTATTCTTATGAATAAACCAATCAGAGTCTACTCTCATCACGAAACATATAGTTATCTTGGACATACGTTTAATGTTGTAGGCGAGTGGGGGGAACAAGTTGAGGAGCTCGTCCGTGTGTATTCAACCAGGCTTGATATGATTGACGTTTCCCCTCTGCCTGTGGTCATGAAGCTGGAAGCTGTGAGAGAGGTGGCCCTAGCAAAGATTCAACATCTGCTTGCACATGTGCCTCTCCCACAGAAGGTTCTGGGGGAAATGAATAACACAACTGTTCAGGTGGTGAGAAAGTGGCTATGCTTAAACACACACCACACGTGACGTTATCTTCCTGAGCCAAAGAGAGGGGCGTTTAGGTGACCCGAATATTGAGTGGATTTACACTGCTACCAGACTGACTCACCTGTTGAACATGCTCAACAGTGACGATGTGACAGTTAGGGAGTTATCCAGAGCCTCCTCCCTTCTGGACCTACGGAGCAGGAAGGTTCCACTGGCCAGGGACACTGAGGACAACCTCCTGGGCTTCAAGAGGAAGGCCAATTGAAAATTGGACACTTGTGCTGTGTGCTTTGGAGTGTGGTCAGACTGGCCGGACCTCAATGGCCTGTGCAACCGGACTGGAGTGGAGCTCAGGTGGACACGGACTGATATGCAAACTGAGTCAGTGACTGCCTCTGAAGCAGTTGTGGCAGATCGCTGTGTTGTTGTGGAGACTTCTGTCACCCATGAAGGAACATCTCATCCTACATCCAGGACAACACTCCTCGATATCAGACGGATGCAGCTACTGCAACACTGGACTGGCCTGAGGCTGCAGGGGAAACTCACTGCTCTGGACTGTGATGTCCACTCTGTCTCCCAGCTACTGTAACACTGGACTGGCCTGAGGCTGCAGGGGAAACTCACTGCTCTGGACTGTGATGTCCACTCTGTCTTCCAGCTACTGCATCACTGGACTGGCCTGAGGCTGCAGGGGAAACTCACTGCTCTGGACTGTGATGTCCACTCTGTCTCCCAGCTACTGTAACACTGGACTGGCCTGAGGCTGCAGGGGAAACTCACTGCTCTGGACTGTGATGTCCACTCTGTCTCCCAGCTACTGTAACACTGGACTGGCCTGAGGCTGCAGGGGAAACTCACTGCTCTGGACTGTGATGTCCACTCTGTCTCCCAGCTACTGCAACACTGGACTGGCCTGAGGCTGCAGGGGAAACTCACTGCTCTGGACTGTGATGTCCACTCTGTCTCCCAGCTACTGCAACACTGGACTGGCCTGAGGCTGCAGGGGAAACTCACTGCTCTCCCATTCCATGTACCAGAATTCTGCCATTGGCGAGGACATTCTAACCTTTACTTTTAAGGCGAGGCTGCGAGTTATACCAACAACATATCATCTAGCACTCTGGTACCCTGCAAACCATGAGCCATTTTGTGTTCTACATGAGTCAAATGTAATGGAGTCCATTGCCCATGTTGTGAATGGCTGCCGTTCATACAAGGATTTGTACATTGCTAGACATGACCGCCTTGTTGACCTGATAGCCAGCGAAGTGAGACAAGTGGTCTCACAAACAGTACACATGCATAAACATTCTTGTGTAAGGGGAAGCTGGTTTGACGTTGATTATGTGTTTTCCTGTTTGTCAAATACACCAGATATTGTTGTTGTGAGGGGAGGCCAGGGAGAGGTGCTCATTTTGGAAGAGGGCTGCTCATTGGACGGTTACATGGAGCAGGCCTTTGCTGAGAAGCTGTTTAAATACCAGCTCCTCGTGCCACGCTTGGACAGCCTCGGGTGGAGGTGCAAGCTGGTGGCTCTGATATTTGGCAGTCTCGGCCACATACACAGGCTTGCAGTGCGGTGCCTCCAGATTGAGGGCCTGACAAAAAGTAGGGCAAAGCAATTGGCTGGATACTGCTCTGTTTCAGCTGTCGTAGGCACCCTAGCTGTTTGGAGAAGGGGGTGCTTTATGTACCCTTGAGTGCCATGCATACAGGGACCTTTGAAATGTTTGATCCTTTTTTTGTCAATTTGATTGGTGGATTCAAATAAAGTATACAAAATGTGTGTGTGTGTTTGCGTGAATGTGAATGTGTGTGTACTTACTGAATGGGTAGTGTCTCTGTGTAGTGTGTATATCTAGGCCGTCCCTGAGCAGTGTGTAGTTGAGAGTGTGTGTGTTGGGCGCGTCAGGGGGCCTCCAGGTCAGGCGGATGGAGGTAGAGGTCAGGACTAACCCTACTGGACTGGGCTGCTGGATAGGAGCTGGAGGGAGAGGGGAAGGGGAGAGACAGAGAGCAAGGGAGGCATGGTAGGGGAGAGAAGAAGAGAGAGAGAGGGATGTGGGAAATGGGAAAAGGGTTGGGAGGGGACAAGAGAAAGAGGGGGAAGATACAATAACATTATTAACCGCTGTGCTTGTCTTATGCAACACAATAGACACAATAACAGGCTTGCGGGATGTGTGTGTGTGTGTGCGGGGGTATTTTCCATTTCCGTCTTAGCATACTGAGGAGGTCCCAGAGAGCCAGTGTCCCTCTGTGAGTTAAAATACTGTGTGTGTGTGTGTGTGTGCGTGTGTGCGTGTGTGTGTGTGTGTGTGTGTGTGTGTGTGTGTGTGTGTGTGTGTGTGTGTGCGTGCGTGCGTGCGTGCGTGCGTGCGTGAGGGGTATTTTCCATTTGATCCATGGGGAGCGTCTTAGCATACTGAGAATGCCCCAGAGAACCAGTGTCCCTCTGTGAGTTTAATACTGTGTGTGTGTGCGTGTGTTTGTTCCATGTCAAGTTAGTGTCTGTGTGTCTAACTCAAAACAGCCCCCAGGCAGGGAAAGCACAGGAGGAGGAAATCACCCCCCACATCACACACATACTGTATGCACACACACGGACACACAGAATCCACAGACATCGAGACAGAGATAGAGTACATGCACAAATGCACACAACACACAATAAAAATAATATTACTTATAACCTATAAGACATAAAAGCATTGTCTTAACTCTTCCATTCTGAAATAACGGTAGATTAATCAATGACTGTGCCTCTGCGGCCAGTCATCCAGTACCTTTACTGCAGCCCAGGTGGTTGTCTGAGTCCAAGTGACTGGCTCCAGGGACACAGCGGTCACACCTGTCCCCCGTCACCAAGGCCTTACACTGACATCTCCCTGTCTCTGGGTGGCATGACCCATTCACCCCTCCAACGGAGTTACACACACATGCCTGGCACCTGGAAAAAGAGAATACAGAGAACATTGGTTTCACGTCACAAGCTCATAACGGAAATGGATTTCAAACCAGTCAGAATTACATACAAACATTTGTCAATTACTTTTACAAAACCTTCCATCTAAAGTGCGTGTGTGTGTATGTGTATGTGTATGTGTGTGTGTGTGTGTGTGTGTGTGTGTGTGTGTGTGTGTGCTCAGTCCAAGCTCTTCTCTGTCCCAATGGTGGAACCATCTTCCCCCAGAAGCTAGGACAGCAGAGTCCCTCCCCATCTTCCCCCTGAAGCTAGGACAGCAGAGTCCCTCCCCATCTTCCCCTTGAAGCTAGGACAGCAGAGTCCCTCCCCATCTTCCCCTTGAAGCTAGGACAGCAGAGTCCCTCCCCATCTTCCCCTTGAAGCTAGGACAGCAGAGTCCCTCCCCATCCTCCCCTTGAAACTAAGACAGCAGAGTCCCTCCCCATCTTCCCGAAAACATCTGAAACCCTACCTCATCAAATGGTATTTTAAATAACCCCACCCAGCAAAATAAAAAAATAACACTAACACTTGTGCAAGCCAGTCAAGTTCTGGCTTGATCCACACTGATCTCAACAAACCATTTCTGTATGGAGCTTGCTTTGTGCACGGGGGCATTGTCATGCTGAAACAGGAAAGGGCTTTCCCTAAACTGTTACCACAAAGTTGGAAGCACTGAATTGTATGCTGTAGCGTTAAGATTTCCCTCACTGGAACTAAGGGGCCGAGCCCTAACCATGAAAAACAGCCCAGATCATTATTCCTCCTCCACCAAACTTTACAGTTGGCACTATTCAGTCGGGCAGGTAGCATTCTCCTGGCATCCGCCAAACCCAGATTCGTCCGTCGGACTGCCAGATGGTGAAGTGTGATTCATCACTCCAGAGAACGCATTTCAACTTTTATTTATTTAAAAATATATATATATATTTCACCTTTATTTAACCAGGTAGGCTAGTTGAGAACAAGTTCTCATTTACAACTGTGACCTGGACAAGATAAAGCAAAGCAGTGCGACAGAAACAACAACACAGAGTTACACATGGAATAAACAAGCGTACAGTCAATAACACAATAGAAAAAAAAGAAGGTCTATATACAGTGTGTGCAAATGGCATGAGGAGGTAGGCAATAAATAGGCCATAGTAGAAAAGTAATTACAATTTAGCAGATTAACACTGGAGTGATAGATGAGCAGATGATGATGAGCAGATGATGGTGTGTAAGTAGTGATACTGGTGTGCAAAAGAGCAGCAAAGAAAATAAAAACAATATGGGGATGAGGTAGGTAGATTGGGTGGGCTATTTACAGATGGACTATGTACAGCTGCAGCGATCGGATAGCTGCTCAGATAGCTGATGTTTAAAGATAGTGAGGGAAATGTAAGTCTCCAGCTTCAGCGATTTTTGCAATTCGTTCCAGTCACTGGCAGCAGAGAACTGGAAGGAAAGGCGGCCAAGGTAGGTGTTGGCTTTGGGGATGACCAGTGAGATATACCTGCTGGAGCGTGTGCTACGGGTGGGTGTTGTTATCGTGACCAGTGAGCTGAGATAAGGCGGAGCTTTACCTAGCATAGACTTATAGATGACCTGGAGCCAGTGGGTCTGGCGACGAATATGTAGCGAGGGCCAGCCGACTAGAGCATACAGGTCGCAGTGGTGGGTGGTATAAGGCGCTTTGGTAACAAAACGGATGGCACTGTGATAGCCTGCATCCAATTTGCTGAGTAGAGCATTGGAAGCTATTTTGTAGATGACATCGCCGAAGTCGAGGATCGGTAGGATAGTCAGTTTTACTAGGGTAAGTTTGGCGGTGTGAGTGAAGGAGGCATTGTTGCAAGATAGAAAGCCGGTTCTAGATTTGATTTTGGATTGGAGATGTTTAATATGAGTCTGGAAGGAGAGTTTACAGTCTAGCCAGACACCTAGGTATTTGTAGTTGTCCACATATTCTAGGTCAGAACCGTACCAGAGTAATGATGCTAGTCGGGCGGGCGGGTGCGGGCAGCGAACGGTTGAAAAGCATGCATTTGGTTTTACTAGCGTTTAAGAGCAGTTGGAGGCCACGGCAGGAGTGTTGTATGGCATTGAAGCTCGTTTGGAGGTTAGTTAACACAGTGTCCAAAGAAGGGCCAGATGTATACAGAATGGTGTCATCTGCGTAGAGGTGGATCAGGGAATCACCCGTGGCAAGAGCGACATCGTTGATATATACAGAGAAAAGAGTCGGCCCGAGAATTGAACCCTGTGGCACCCCCATAGAGACTGCCAGAGGTCCGGACAACAGGCCCTCCGATTTGGCACACTAAACTCTGTCAGCAAAGTAGTTGGTGAACCAGGCGAGGCAGTCATTTGAGAAACCAAGGCTATTGAGTCTGCCGATAAGAATACGGTGTTTGACAGAGTCGAAAGCCTTAGCCAGGTCGATGAAGATGGCTGCACAGTACTGTCTTTTATCGATGGCGGTTATGATATCGTTTAGTACCTTGAGCGTGGCTGAGGTGCACCCATGACAAGCTCGGAAACCGGATTGCACAGCAGAGAAGGTACGGTGGGATTCGAAATGGTCAGTGATCTGATTATTAACTTGGCTTTCAAAGACTTTAGAAAGGCAGGGCAGGATGGATATAGGTCTATAACAGTTTGGGTCTAGAGTGTCACCGTCTTTGAAGAGGGGGATAACCGCGGCAGCTATCCAATCTTTAGGGATCTCGGACGATACGAAAGAGAGGTTGAACAGACTGGTAATAGGGGTTGCAACAATGGCGGCGGATAATTTTAGAAAGAGAGGGTCCAGATTGTCTAGCCCAGCTGATTTGTATGGGTCAAGGTTTTGCAGCTCTTTCAGAACATCTGCGATCTGGTTTGGGTGAAGGAGAAGCTGGGGAGGCTCGGGCAAGTAGCCTTGGGGGGCACGGAGCTGTTGGCCGGGGTTGGGGTAGCCAGGAGGAAAGCATGGCCAGCCGTAGAGAAATGCTTACTGAAATTTTAGATTATCATGGATTTATCGGTGGTAACCGTGTTACCTAGCCTCAGTGCAGTGGGCAGCTGGGAGGAGGTGCTCTTGTTCTCCATGGACTTTACAGTGTCCCAAAACTTTTTGGAGTTAGAACTACAGGATGCAAATTTCTGTTTGAAAAAGCTAGCCTTTGCTTTCCTGACTGACTGTGTGTATTGGTTCCTGACTATTCGATGCTAGTGCAGTCCGCCACAGGATGTTTTGTGCTGGTCAAGGGCAGTCAGGTCTGGAGTGAACCAAGGGCTATATCTGTTCTTAGTTCTACATTTTTTGAAAGGGGCATGCTTATTTAAGATGGTGAGGAAATTACTTTTAAAGAACGACCAGGCATCCTCGACTGACGGGATGAGTTCAATATCCTTCCAGGATACCCGGGCCAGGTCGATTAGAAAGGCCTGCTCGCAGAAGTGTTTTAGGGAGCGTTTGACAGTAATGAGTGGTGGTCGTTTGACCGCGGACCCATAGCGGATGCAGGCAATGAGGCTGAGACCCTGATTGAAAACAGCAGAGGTGTATTTGGAGGGCAAGTTGTTCAGGGTAATATCTATGAGGGTGCCCATGTTTACGGATTTAGGGTTGTACCTGGTGGTTTCCTTGATAATTTGTGTGAGATTGATGGCATCTAGCTTAGATTGTAGGACTGCTGGGATGTTAAGCATATCCCAGTTTAGAACACCTAACAGAACAAACTCTGAAGATAGATGGGGGGCAATCAATTCACATATGGTGTCCAGGGCACAGCTGGGAGCTGAGGGGGGTCTATAACAGCTCAACTGCTCAAGAGTCCAATGGCGGCAAGCTTTACACCACTCCAGCCGACGCTTCGCATTGCGCATGGTGATCTTAGGCTTGTGTGCGGCTGCGGGGCCAAGGAAACCCATTTCATGGAGCTTCCGATGAACAGTTATTGTGCTGACGTTGCTTCCAGAGGCAGTTTGGAACTCGGTAGTGAGTGTTGCAACTGAGGGCAGATGATTTTTACTTGCTACGTGCTTCAGCACTCGGCGGTCCTGTTCTGTGAACTTGTGTGACCTACCACTTCACGGTTGAGCCGTTGTTGCTCCGAGGCGTTTCCACTTCACAATAACAGCACTTACAGTTGACCGGGGCAGTTCTAGCAGGGCAGAAATTTGTGACAAACTGACATGTTGGAAAGGAAACATCCTATGACGGTGCCACGTTGAAAATCACTGAGCTCTTCAGTAAGCCCATTCTACTGCCAATGATTGTCTATGGAGATCGCATGCCTGTGTGCTCGATTTTAACCTGTCAGCAACGGGAGTGGATAGTGGGGTGGCAGGTAGCCTAGTGGTTAGAGCGTTGGACTAGTGAACGAAAGGTTGCAAGATCGAATCCCAAAGCTGACAACGTAAAAATCTGTTGTTCTGCCCATGAACAAGGCAGTTAACCCACTGTTCCTAGGCCTTCATTGAAAATAAGAATATGTTCCTAACTGACTTGCCTAGTTAAATAAAGGAAAATAAAAATAGCTGAATCCACTAATTTGAAGTTGTGTCCACATATTATTGTGTGTTTTAAGATAAATTAACTACTGTAAGTCGTTGTGGATAAGAGCATCTGCTAAATGACTCGTGTGTGTGATGGAGAGAGGTGGTATTGGGTCTTCACCTTAACACCCCTCTTCCCTTTTTTCATGCTCCCCTATTCACAGACCAGTGACAGTATGGGGAGGGGTCCCATGGGTGTTAAGGCGACGTGTGTGTGTGTGTGTGTCTGAAAGGGGTGTGTGTGTGTAGAGGGGGGGGGTTCAGGGGATTGGGTCACACCGGTGGTGGAACCCCACTGAGACCTGGCACTGGGTGATCACCAGGCCAAATGCCTGACACCCTTAAACACACACACACACCTTCAATCACACGCACACACACTATGACACCCTCCTTCTCGCGGCGTGAAAAGCCACAGCCCCTTAATGAACAGCAAATTTGTCCTGTCAACTGCAGGGAGCTTTGGGGGTTCCACCACCCCACACACAACACACACACACACACAACACGCACACAACACACACACAACACACACACACGGCTCTTCCACTCGCCTCCGCGACGCGACCTTCACTCCTCTCCCAAGGAGAGAGAAAACACCCAACATCACACCAACTCTCCCTTTTTTTTCATCAGTCTTAAATGAATCCCATGTTTGTGAGATTGTGTGTGTGTGAATATTCTAACCTCCTGCTATGATTAGATTAGAGTTTAATATGGGGTTGTAAAGGGTTGCAGATGTAATTACATGGTACAGTGAAATTCTTAAGCTCCGAGTTCCAACAATACAATACAATATAATAAAATAGATAATAATGCAAACACATATTTAACAACTGTGGCAATGATGTCCATTGGGGTGGGGGCAGGGTAAATGTCTGTTGAGGGGGAGGGGAATGTCCATAGGGGGAGCAGCAGACCGCGGTAGAAGAGCGGGGAACAGGGGGTGCAAGTAGCTGACTAGTGGTGGCTGTTCAGCATGATAAATGTCCATTGGGGGTCGGGTCTGTTGAGGTGGGGGGGGGATGTCCATAGGAGGAGTAGGAAGCAGTGGAGGCTGCTGAGGGGAGGACGGCTCTTAATAATGGCTGGAACGGAGTAAATGGAATGGCATAAAACCATGTGTTTGATGTATTTGATACCATTCCACTGATTCTGCTTCAGTCATTACCACAGCCTGTCGTCCCCAATTAAAGTGCCACCAACCTCCTGTGATAGGAATGGAGGGGGTGATTGAAGCGGGGACAACAGGGCATAGCTCGGGTCCCTGATGATCTTCTTGGCCTTCCTGCGACACCTGGTGTTGTAGGTGTCCTGGAAGGCAGGCAGTGTGCACTCAATGGTGCGTTCGACTGAGCGCACCACCCTCTGTAGCGCCTTGCGGTCCTCGGTGGTGGAGTTGCCGTACCAGGCTTTGATGCAGCCCGAAAGTATGCGCTCAATGATGCTCCTGTAGAACACTGTGAGGACCATTTGGGAACGGACACATTTCTACAGCATCCTGAGGTTGAAGAGTTGCTGACGTGCCTTCCTCACCACAGTGTCTGTGTGGTTTGACCTTCAGATTCTCTGAGTTGTACTTTAAACTTTTAACCAACCTCCAGCGGCGGCCCCGTAGTTCCTCCTGAAGTCCACAATCAGCTCCTTTGTTTTGCTGACTTTGAGGGAGATGTTGTTTACCTGGCACCAGGCCATCAGGGTGCCTACTTTCTCCCTGTACGCCATCTTGTCGTTGTTGATAATCAGGCCTACTACTGTCGTGTCGTCAGCGAGCTTGATGATGGAGCTGGAACTGTGTGAGGCCACGCAGTAGTAGGTATACACTCTTAGAAAAAAGGGTTCTAAAAGGGTTCTTCGGCTGTCCCCATAGAATGTTTTGGGTTCTATGTAGAACCCCTTTTACAGAGGGTTATACATGGAACCCAAAAGGGTTATACCTAGAACCAAAAAAGGTTATACCTGCAACCAAAAAAGGTTCTTTAAAGGGTTCTCCTCTGAGGGCAGCCAAAGAACCCTTTAAGGTTCTAGATAGCAGCTTTTTTTTATAAGAGTGTACAGGGAGTACAAGAGGGGACTAAGGACGCACCCTTGTGGGGCCCCTGTGTTGAGAATCAGTGTTGAGGAGGTAATGATGCCTACCTTCACCACCTGCAGGCGGCCCGTCAGGAGGAGGTGATATGGTCTTTAACTAGCCTCTCGAAGCACTTCATGATGACGGAGGTGAGTGCTACGGGACTGTAGTCATTCAGTTCAGTTACTTTCCCTTTCTTGGGCACGGGGATGATAGTGGACACCTAGAAGCAGGTGGGGACAGTGGCCTGAGCTAGAAACAGATGGAAAATGTCCGAAAAAGACAACAGCTGGTCTGCACATACTCTGAGGGTGAGGGATGCCGTCTGGGCCGTCAACCTTGCCAGGGCTAATAAGTTTGAATGACTTACATACGTCCTCCGTGGAGACTGCAAGTACATAGCCCTCAGGGGCTCGCATCGGGAGCTCAGAGTCATCGTTGTGCTCAAAGCGTGAGTGCAGGTCTTGTTATAATAAATGTAATAGATTTAATCCGTTATAAACGTATTTGTATCTTTTTTGCACTTCCTAGAATAGGGGTCAGTGACCTCTCTCTCTCTCTTGCTCTCTCTCTCTCACACACACACACACACACACACACACACACACACACACACACACACACACACACACACACACACACACACACACACACACACACACACACACACACACACACACACACACACACACACACACACACACACACACACACACACACACACACACGCACACACACACTGGATAAAGACTTAACAACAGACACTATGAATCAAAATAAGAAACTGACAAATGTGAATTTACTCTGAGGCTCGGGTAAACTACACCGCTCTGTGTGGTAAACATCTTAATGATATTGTGTTTGTTTGTATGTGTGTGTGTGTGTGTGTGTGTGTGCCTGCGTTTACATGTTTGTTTGTGTGTGGATAGATCAGGGCTATAATTACTGTGTATAATAATCCACTCTGTTGAGAAAGAAAAGCTATTTTTTACCCCCAAGGTTATGATTAACTGAACAAGGATTTGGGCAGACCTGATATTCTGTCATTTAGTCTGCCAGGAAATATCCCATAACCATATTAAGGGTCTATAACCAACCTCGATTAGATCAACCTGTGCCGAACGGCGAGCACCGGGAGAAAACCAAATAAGATGCATGGGCTTATTGATTGGCAGGGGATAAATGAGTTTATAATATTAATATAAATCTTTATTGTTTTCAGTCTCCTGATGCCAGAAAGGCTTCCCCAGTAATCAGTTTAAAAACTTCATTTTTCATCCTTACCCCAGCGAGGCAGGGGCTCGACCGATCGCACACGCATACACAACATACACACACACACACTCATCCCTCACCATTCGTATGGATTGCCAATCTGTGCTGTTCAGCAGCCTGTTGTTGATCTACTGAAAACACTCATCTAGCACATTTGCATCTAACGCAGGCCTCGATGTACCGTTCTCTCTCTTTCTCTCCTTCCCTCTCTCCCCACAGCTAAGAGATCTCAGTCACAGCTCTCTGCCTTAATACACTACACACAGCTATCAGTGAAGGTCATCCCGTAGCACGCACACACACGCACATGCACACACACAGGGGCACACATACACACACACCACACACACACACCCAATTAAGTGTTTTAATTTATTTTTATCAAATTACTCAGAATCCTCAAAAAAAAGATGAGTAGTAGAATTATTTTGAACAAAGAAACCCCCCCCCCCTTCCCAGATATTAGTATGTTCTCCTCAGCCATTTAGTCTGTTCTCCTCAGCCATTTAGTCTGTTCTCCCCAGCCATTTAGTGTGTTCTCCCCAGCCATTTAGTCTGTTCTCCTCAGCCATTTAGTCTGTTCTCCCCAGCCATTTAGTGTGTTCTCCCCAGCCATTTAGTCTGTTCTCCCCAGCCATTTAGTCTGTTCTCCCCAGCCATTTAGTCTGTTCTCCCCAGCCATTTAGTCTGTTCTCCCCAGCCATTTAGTGTGTTCTCCTCAGCCATTTAGTCTGTTCTCCCCAGCCATTTAGTGTGTTCTCCCCAGCCATTTAGTCTGTTCTCCCCAGCCATTTAGTCTGTTCTCCCCAGCCATTTAGTCTGTTCTCCCCAGCCATTTAGTCTGTTCTCCCCAGCCATTTAGTGTGTTCTCCTCAGCCATTTAGTCTGTTCTCCCCAGCCATTTAGTGTGTTCTCCCCAGCCATTTAGTCTGTTCTCCCCAGCCATTTAGTCTGTTCTCCCCAGCCATTTAGTCTGTTCTTCTCAGCCATTTAGTGTGTTCTCCCCAGCCATTTAGTGTGTTCTCCCCAGCCATTTAGTGTGTTCTCCTCAGCCATTTAGTCTGTTCTTCTCAGCCATTTAGTCTGTTCTCCCCAGCCATTTAGTGTGTTCTCCCCAGCCATTTAGTGTGTTCTCCTCAGCCATTTAGTCTGTTCTCCCCAGCCATTTAGTGTGCTCTCCCCAGCCATTTAGTCTGTTCTTCTCAGCCATTTAGTCTGTTCTCCCCAGCCATTTAGTCTGTTCTCCTCAGCCATTTAGTCTGTTCTCCCCAGCCATTTAGTCTGTTCTCCCCAGCCATTTAGTGTGTTCTCCCCAGCCATTTAGTGTGTTCTCCTCAGCCATTTAGTCTGTTCTCCCCAGCCATTTAGTGTGTTCTCCCCAGCCATTTAGTCTGTTCTCCTCAGCCATTTAGTCTGTTCTCCCCAGCCATTTAGTGTGTTCTCCCCAGCCATTTAGTCTGTTCTCCTCAGCCATTTAGTCTGTTCTCCTCAGCCATTTAGTGTGTTCTCCTCAGCCATTTAGTCTGTTCTCCCCAGCCATTTAGTCTGTTCTCCTCAGCCATTTAGTCTGTTCTCCCCAGCCATTTAGTCTGTTCTCCCCAGCCATTTAGTCTGTTCTCCCCAGCCATTTAGTGTGTTCTCCCCAGCCATTTAGTGTGTTCTCCCCAGCCATTTAGTCTGTTCTCCCCAGCCATTTAGTCTGTTCTCCCCAGCCATTTAGTGTGTTCTCCCCAGCCATTTAGTCTGTTCTCCCCAGCCATTTAGTCTGTTCTCCCCAGCCATTTAGTCTGTTCTCCCCAGCCATTTAGTGTGTTCTCCCCAGCCATTTAGTCTGTTCTCCCCAGCCATTTAGTGTGTTCTCCCCAGCCATTTAGTGTGTTCTCCTCAGCCATTTAGTCTGTTCTCCCCAGCCATTTAGTGTGCTCTCCCCAGCCATTTAGTCTGTTCTCCTCAGCCATTTAGTCTGTTCTTCTCAGCCATTTAGTCTGTTCTCCCCAGCCATTTAGTCTGTTCTCCTCAGCCATTTAGTCTGTTCTCCCCAGCCATTTAGTGTGTTCTCCCCAGCCATTTAGTGTGTTCTCCTCAGCCATTTAGTCTGTTCTTCTCAGCCATTTAGTCTGTTCTCCCCAGCCATTTAGTCTGTTCTCCTCAGCCATTTAGTCTGTTCTCCCCAGCCATTTAGTCTGTTCTCCTCAGCCATTTAGTCTGTTCTCCTCAGCCATTTAGTCTGTTCTCCCCAGCCATTTAGTCTGTTCTCCTCAGCCATTTAGTGTGTTCTCCTCAGCCATTTAGTCTGTTCTCCCCAGCCATTTAGTCTGTTCTCCCCAGCCATTTAGTGTGTTCTCCCCAGCCATTTAGTGTGTTCTCCTCAGCCATTTAGTCTGTTCTCCTCAGCCATTTAGTCTGTTCTCCTCAGCCATTTAGTCTGTTCTCCCCAGCCATTTAGTCTGTTCTCCCCAGCCATTTAGTGTGTTCTCCTCAGCCATTTAGTCTGTTCTCCCCAGCCATTTAGTCTGTTCTCCCCAGCCATTTAGTCTGTTCTCCTCAGCCATTTAGTCTGTTCTCCCCAGCCATTTAGTCTGTTCTCCCCAGCCATTTAGTCTGTTCTCCTCAGCCATTTAGTGTGTTCTCCCCAGCCATTTAGTCTGTTCTCCTCAGCCATTTAGTGTGTTCTCCTCAGCCATTTAGTGTGTTCTCCCCAGCCATTTAGTCTGTTCTCCTCAGCCATTTAGTCTGTTCTCCCCAGCCATTTAGTCTGTTCTTCTCAGCCATTTAGTGTGTTCTCCTCAGCCATTTAGTGTGTTCTCCTCAGCCATTTAGTGTGTTCTCCTCAGCCATTTAGTGTGTTCTCCCCAGCCATTTAGTCTGTTCTCCTCAGCCATTTAGTCTGTTCTCCCCAGCCATTTAGTCTGTTCTTCTCAGCCATTTAGTCTGTTCTCCCCAGCCATTTAGTCTGTTCTCCCCAGCCATTTAGTCTGTTCTCCTCAGCCATTTAGTCTGTTCTCCCCAGCCATTTAGTCTGTTCTCCCCAGCCATTTAGTCTGTTCTCCCCAGCCATTTAGTGTGTTCTCCTCAGCCATTTAGTGTGTTCTACCCAGCCATTTAGTATGTTCTCCCCAGCCATTTAGTCTGTTCTCCCCAGCCATTTAGTGTGTTCTCCCCGGCCATTTAGTGTGTTCTCCTCAGCCATTTAGTCTGTTCTCCCCAGCCATTTAGTGTGCTCTCCCCAGCCATTTAGTCTGTTCTCCTCAGCCATTTAGTCTGTTCTCCTCAGCCATTTAGTCTGTTCTCCCCAGCCATTTGTTCCCACAGATTGGAGAGAGGTTTTAATGGTGGATGTATACTGAACAAAAAATATAAAACGCAACATGCAACAATTTCAAAGATTTTACTGAGTTACAGTTCAAATAAGGAAATCAGTCAATTGAAATAAATAAATTATGCCCTAATCTATGGATTTCACATGACTGGGCATGGATCATAAAACCAGTCAGTATCTGGTGAGATCACCATTTGCCTCATTTGCCACACATCTCCTTTGCATAGAGTTGATCAGGCAGTTGATTGTAGCCTGATGAATGTTGTCCCACTCCTATTCAATGGCTTTGCGAATTTGCTGGATATTGTCAGGAACTGGAACACGATGCCGTATACGTCGATCCAGAGCATCCCACATTTGAAGAACTGGGACATTTTCAGCTTCCAGGAATTGTGTACAGATCCTTGCGACATGGGGCTGTGCATTATCATGCTGAAACATGAGTTGATGGCGGAAGATGACAATGGGCCTCAGGATCTCGTCACAGTACCTCTGTGCATTCAAATTACCATCGATAAAATGTAATTATATTCGTTGTCCGTAGCTTATGCCTGGCCATACCATAACCCCACCCCCACGACGCCACACTGCTATCTGCCCGGTACAGTGGAAACCGGGATTCATCCATGAAGAGCACACTTCTCCAGCGTGCCAGTGGTCATCGAAGGTGAGCATTTGCCCACTGAAGTTGGTCACAACGCCAAACTGCAGTCAGGTCAAGACCCTGGTGAGGACGGAATAGCACACAGATGAGCTTCCCTGAGACGGTTTCTGACAGTTTGTGCAGAAATGTTTTCGGTTGTAAAAACCTAGTTTCATCAGCTATCTGGGTGGCTGGTCTCAGATGATCCCACAGGTAAAGAATCCGGATGTGTAGGTCTTGTGCTGGCGTGGTTACACGTGATCTGCGGATGTTAGGCCGGTTGGACGTACTGCCAAGTTCTTTAAAACAACATTTAAGGCGGCTTATGGTAGAGAAATCAACATTACATTATCTGGCAACAGCTCTGGTGGACATTCCTGCAGTCAGCATGCCAATTGCACGCCCACTCAAAACTTGAGACATCTGTAGCATTGTGGTATGTGACAAAACTGCACATTTTAGAGTGACCTTTTATTGTCCCCAGAACCAGGTGCACCTGTGTAATGATCATGCAGTTTAGTCAGCTTCTTGATATGCCACACATGCCCGGTGGATGGATTATCTTAGCAAATGAGAAATACTCACCAACAAGGATGTAAACTAATTTTTGCTCAAAATTTGAGAGAAATAAGCTTTTTGTGCAAATGGAACGTTTTTGGGATCTTCTATTTCAGCTCATGAAACATGGGACCAACACTTTACATGTTGCGTTTATATTTTTGTTCAGTATACTAACTGACTAACTGATGTCTCCGCCACATCATGGGTCTAGGCAGGGTTCAGAAGATGTGATCGGAGTGGAACGAGATGCATGCGTAATTTGTCTGGAGCATGGAGCAGATTTAAAACCTTTTGGATTGTCGGCCTTCTCTCTCGCTCCAGTTTCGCTCCGTACCGCTCAACCACAGCACTGGGCATGCTCTGTGGAACATTTTTCATTTCCTTCATCACTGTTCTTTGAATTAGACATATTCTGTTGTATTCAGACTACACCAACACTAATGCATAGAGATGTAGAAATGAGTCGATCAAGAATAGGTCACACAGCCTGAGTAGTTAGCAAGACCACCAATGAACCCATGCAGCAGCACCAGATGTTTAGATTTTATATAGGCTATTGTTTAAAAATATATACATACATTACATATATATATTATATATACATATATTTTTAACCGTGCTAAAGTTGTATATAATTCTGTCAAATGTGAGCGCAACAGTGCCAGTTCCAACTGAAGTATCAGATCGTCAATAGATTATAGAAAAAGCAAGTCGTTTTTTAACACAGCAGCTGCAAATCATCAGGCTGGTCCCTTTCAGTGATACTGTAACGTCCTGACCAGAGTTATTATGTGTTTTGCTTGTTTAGTGTTGGTCAGGACGTGAGCTGGGTGGGAATGCTATGTTGTGTGTCTAGTTTGTCTGTTTCTATGTCCAGCCTAATATGGTTCTCAATCAGAGGCAGATGGTAATCGTTGTCCCTGATTGAGAATCATATATAGGAGGCTTGTTTTGTGTTGGGATTTGGTGGGTGTTTGTTTCCTGTCTCTGTGGTTGTCTGCACCAGATAGGTCTGTCTCGGTTTTTGCACATTTTGTTATTTTGTATGTTGTTTGTAGTGTTTCACTTGTTCTTTTATTAAACATGTTGAACACTAGCCGCGCTGCACTTTGGTCCTCTCCTTCACCCCTGGAAGACAGCTGTTACAGATACCCATCCCGGATCCGGGATCCTCCTCATCAAAAAAGCTGACTAGCATAGCCTAGCCTAACGGGACAGGGATATCATAATATAATTTTCATGAAATCACAAGTCCAATACAGCAAATGAAAGATAAACATCTTGTGAATCCAGCCATCATTTCCGATTTTTAAAATGTTTTACAGCGAAAACACAATATGTATTTCTATTAGCTAACCACAAAAGCCAAACACACAACTGCATATTTTCACCATGTTTCTACCGCATAGGTAGCTTTCACAAAACCGACAAAATAGAGATAAAATTAGTCACTAACCAAGAAAGAACTTCATCAGATGACAGTCTTATAACATGTTATACAATACATTTATGTTTTGTTCGAAAATGTGCATTTTTGAGGTATAAATCATAGTTTTACATTGCAGCTACCATCAAAAATATCACCAAAGCAGCCAGAATAATTACAGAGAGCAACGTGAAATACCTAAATACTCATCATAAAACATTTATGAAAAATACATGGTGTACAAATGAAAGATAAACATCTTGTGAATCCAGCCAATGTTTCCCATTTTTTTAAGTGTTTTACAGCGAAAACACAATATAGAATTATATTAGCTTACCACAATAGCCAAACACACAAACGCATTTATTCACCGCAAAAGGTAGCTTTCGCAAAAACCAGCAAAAGATATAAAATTAATCACTAACCTTGAACAAATTCATCAGATGACAGTCTACATCATGTTATACAATACAATTATGTTTTGTTCGAAAATGTGCATATTTAGAGCTACAAATCCTGATTATACATTGTGAATACGTAGCATCGATTCACCAGAATCTCCGGAGATATTTTGGACACTCACCTAATCTGACCAAAGAACTCATCATAAACTTTACATAAAAATACTTGTTGTATGGCAAATGAAAGATACACTGGTTCTTAATGCAACCGCTGTGTTAGAGTTTTAAAAATAACTTTACCATAACATACAGCTTGCGTTATTGCGAGACAGCGCTCACCAAAACGGTGGAGAATAGGACTCAACATTTTACACAGAAATACGAAATAACATCATAAATGTTTTCTTACTTTTGTTGAGCTTCCATCAGAATGTTGTACAAGGAGTCCTTGGTCCAGAATAAATCGTTGTTTGGTTTTAGAATGTCCATTTCTTCTGTCGAATTAGCAACCTTGCTTAGCCATGTGGCGTGAACATGCCCATCAACTCTTGGCGCAAAGAACGGAAAATTCCAAAAGTCCCAATAAACGTTGAATAAACTGATAAAACTCGGTTGAAAAAACCTACTTTATGATGTTATTATCACATGTATCAAATAAAATCAGAGCCGGAGATATTCGCCGTGTATACGTAACGCTTTTCAGAAGCCAATGTCGAGCTCCGCGGCGCGCCTTGGTAGACAAAGAAAATTCCTGACCTGCCACTCCAAAAGCTCTTGTTCGGCCTCAGATCAAGCTAGACACCCCATTCCACCTCTCACTGCCTGTTGACATCTAGTGGAAGGCGTATGAAGTGCATGCATATCGATAAATATAAGGCAATTGAATAGGCAGACCCTGAAACAGAGCCTCGTTTTCAGATTTTTCACTTCCTACATGGAAGTTTGCTGCAAAATTAGTTCTCTTTTACTCACAGACATAATTCAAACAGTTTTAGAAACTTCTGAGTGTTTTCTATCCAATAGTAATAATAATATGCATATTGTATGATCTAGAAAAGAGTACGAGGCCGTTTCATTTGGGCACGATTTTTCCCAAAGTGAAAACAGCGCCCCCCTATTGACAAGAAGTTTTAATAACCTACGACATGCTTCTTAAGCTTCTTAAGCTTCTTCAGACAGCCTACTTCAAAAACAAATGGTACAAAGTCACAAAAGTAAATGGGGTGTTTGTTAAATTACCTTTTGAAACAAAAAATGAATGGAGTGGGGGAAAAATCCAATGGGGCTATAACCTGGGGTTGGTGTGTATGGGGCTGAAACCAGGGGTTGGTGTGTATGGGGCTGACACCTGGGGTTGGTGTGTATGGGGCTGAAACCTGGGGTTGGTGTGTATGGGGCTGAAACCAGGGGTTGGTGTGTATGGGGCTGAAACCTGGGGTTGGTGTGTATGGGGCTGAAACCTGGGGTTGGTGTGTATGGGGCTGAAACCAGAGGTTGGTGTGTATGGGGCTGAAACCTGGGTTGTTGTGTATGGGGCTGAAACCTGGGGTTGGTGTGTATGGGGCTGAAACCTGGGGTTGGTGTGTATGGGGCTGAAACCTGGGTTGGTGTGTATGGGGCTGAAACCAGGGGTTGGTGTGTATGGGGCTGAAACCTGGGTTGGTGTGTATGGGGCTGAAACCTGGGTTGGTGTGTATGGGGCTGAAACTTGGGTTGGTGTGTATGGGGCTGAAACCAGGGGTTGGTGTGTACGGGGCTGAAACCAGGGGTTGGTGTGTATGGGGCTGAAACCTGGGGTTGGTGTGTATGGGGCTGAAACCAGGGGTTGGTGTGTATGGGGCTGAAACCAGGGGTTGGTGTGTATGGGGCTGAAACCAGGGGTTGGTGTGTATGGGGCTGAAACCAGGGGTTGGTGTGTATGGGGATGAAACCTGGGTTGGTGTGTATGGGGCTGAAACCTGGGGTTGGTGAGTATGGGGCTGAAACCAGGGTTGGTAAGTATGGGGCTGAAACCAGGGGTTGGTGTGTATGGGGATGAAACCAGGGTTGGTATGTATGGGGATGAAACCAGGGTTGGTATGTATGGGGATGAAACCTGGGTTGGTGTGTATGGGGCTGAAACCTGGGGTTGGTGTGTATGGGGCTAAAACCTGGGGTTGGTGTGTATGGGGCTGAAACCTGGGGTTGGTGTGTTTGGGGCTGAAACCTGGGGTTGGTGTGTTTGGGGCTGAAACCTGGGGTTGGTGTGTATGGGGCTGAAGCCTGGGGTTGGTGTGTATGGGGATGAAACCAGGGTTGGTGTGTATGGGGCTGAAACCTGGGTTGGTGTGTATGGGGATCAAACCTGGGTTGGTATGTATGGGGCTGAAACCTGGGTTGGTGTGTATGGGGCTGAAACCTGGGTTGGTGTGTTAGGGGCTGAAACCTGGGTTGGTAAGTATGGAGCTGAAACCAGGGTTGGTGTGCATGGGGTTAATGTATGGGAGGTGATGTGTCTTACCTGCCAAGGCCAGGGTTGAAGCCATAGTGGAGCTCCTGACACTGGTCACACCTGCGTCCTCCCACAGAGGGGTCAACACACACACACTGCCTCGTCTGGCCGCCACACACCTGTCCCGACGAGCCCACCGGGTGACAGTCACACTCCACACACACGCTCACCTCAGACCCCAAGTCTGACACAGAGAGGAAGTAACCTGGAATCAAATCAAATGGGTACGAAATTAGAGACAATACCTATCTATGGCCATACATACACAATACATTATACACAGCATGGAACAAGAACAATTTTGCCATAACCAAACCTGTAGTCAAGTAATAGAGCAACAATAGACCATTTGTGACAAACACATCATTGAGGAGAGGCCTAAAAGAAGGAGCATATTGGAATGATATCCAATTTAATTCTATTAGGGTTGCAAAATCCAGAAACATTTCCAAAATTCTGATTCCCTGAATATTCTCTCCATGAATATTCCAACCAGAAACGTGGAATTCCTGGATATTTTGGGATGCTACCAGAATTGAACCCTTGGTTTAATCTGTAATGCCTTTTGGATAAGGACATGTCATGCCATTCATCTTGTCTGGTATTGACTGTATAGACCTACATCTGACCACCTACTCCAGGGATCAGCAACTAGATTCAGCCGCAACCCGATCTTTTCTGGAGCGGAAGGTCAGAACATAATTACAAATCATTTGTAGACTGCATATTGACAGCAAGAAGCCCAAACAGATATCATATTCTATTCAAACTGAACCATTTCAAACCTTGCTTACATTTGAATAAGATCACATATCTCTCTATAATGTGTGGGAATATTTTGGAACTAATGTCTAAAATTAAAATCACTTGATTTGCTGGTGTTTTAACAGTCTTTTATGTCCCAGATCCAAGTGACTTTCATTTTGGACATCTGTTCCAAAGAATTCCCACGCATAATAGAGAGATATATGTGATCGTATTCAAAACACTTCGGGGGCAAATAAAAAACCGTGCGGGCCAAATTCAGCCCGTGGGCCGACAGTTGGGAACCCTGCCATACACCTACCGCAGGGCCTAAGAGGCATGACAAGGTCTGAGCGTGTGTGTGTGTGTGTGTGTGTGTGTGTGTTTGGCCCCTGAATGTGCTGTGGTGAGTATTACAGTAAACATGATGGTTCAGCTAGTTACTAACACAGTTCAGCAGCTGCTACTAATGACCCCACACACACTTATGAGCGAGCATGTACACACACACACAAACAAACAAACACACACAGACAGAGGTGAAGAAGTGAAAGAGGTTGCCATGATCTATGCTCTCTAAGGTGCAGTTGACTGTATCGGGCAGCGGAGCCCCAATCGCCGATGGGTGAGTTGGCACCGGGCACATGAGGGATGGCCTGTAGCTAAGCTAAACGCTAATGCGCTAATGCCCACAGTGAATGCCAAGCACTCATCATCATTCCCCAGGACAAAGCACACACACACACAAATAGGAACACACACATACACATGCATACGCACACATACACACACATACACGCATACACACGCACACACACACACACATACACACACATATGCACACATACGCACACATACGCACACATACGCAGGCACACGCAGGCACACGATAACACCGCTAGGAGCCAAGAAACAGAAAGACACACTACAGGGACCATCCATCAGACAGAGAGAAAAGAACAGACTGAGTGTGTGATTTGAAAGAGAGAGACAGGGACAAAGGGAGTGAAAGAGGAGTGTGTTGAGCATTGTGGTAAACAGCATGGCAGCTTGTCGTCAATGCCAGAGCTGAGATGCTTCAGTGTAATGAGCTGGGAGCTGTGTGCGTCGATACTTATTCAACAGTAAGTATAAAGTATTACTGTGATATACAGTTGTTCTCCTACAGAGTTAAAGGTGTGAGTAAGAGAGACAAACACAAACATTCTGTTGTTAAGCACTTCTACCATTACAAACCAGTTGGGTAGATTTATGAACAAACACAAACATTCTGTTGTTAAGCACTTCTACCATTGATTTATGAACAAACACAAACATTCTGTTGTTAAGCACTTCTACCATTACAAACCAGTTGGGTAGATTTATGAACAAACACAAACACACACACACTCACCTGGCCTACATCTACCGCAGTCCCTTCCGTGGCGCGTAGACACACACACACACTGCCCGGTGTCCGCGTCACACATCGTCCCCTCCACTGTTCCTGTGGGGTCACACACACACGGAACACACCCCTGGGATGACCACTGGGGGTCAAAGGTCATGTTGTAGTAGGGGTCAGGTGTGAGGTCATCATAGAGGTCAGAGGTCGTGCTGTAGTAGTGTAGGGAGCAGCGTGTACACTGGGCACCCTCCACCCCCTCCCTACAGGGACACTGGGCGTTGACGGGGTCACACACACCACCCTCCAGGGTGCCGCGGACGTCACACGCACACGCCAGACACCCCAAGGAGTTCCTCCTCTCCAGGCTGTGGTAACCACGGCGACACGAGTCGCAGCGAGGTCCCTCAGTGTTTTCCTAAGTGATATATAAAAAATGACTAGTAGATAAGATAATTATCAGTAATAGATGTCAGTAAACATATTCTCACACACTCACCTTACACACACACTGTCCAGTCTCTGGGTCACACACAGTCCCAGGTACGGTCCCGTCAGGCGAGCAGAGACACGGGATGCAGGAGCCCGCCTGATGGAGGCCATAGAGGCCCCTGGCACAGGAGTCACAGCGCTGGCCCCCCACCCCCTCCCTGCACTCACACTGCCCCCCCTCTGGCTCACAGAAGGGGCTGAGGGACCCCACAGGGTTACAGTCACACCCCACACAGCCATCAAGGTGAGAGGAATTTAACAGCTTGTAGCCATAGTCACACCTGTCACAGGTAAGACCTGAGAGAGAGCGAGAGAGATAGAAAGGAGAGAAAGCGAGGAGAGAGAGAGAGAGAGAGAGAGAGAGAGAGAGAGAGAGAGAGAGAGAGAGAGAGAGAGAGAGAGAGAGAGAGAGAGAGAGAGAGAAAGAAAGAAAGAAAGAAAGGGTACAGGATAGACAGAGAGATGCAATGTTAACACATTCCAAACTCAAAGCTCTGAAAGATGCAATCTGCAATACAACAACGAAGTGACTCTGTGACTAACTCAGCCTTCTCCTTGAATCATTTAATGTAGAGGATGTCAATATTAACAGCCATAAAAACTGGATCTTTCCCTCCTTAAAATACAGCCTGGTGTACGACTGACTGGTGCTTGGCCATAACCACCCCTTCTTACAGCTAGACTCATCTATCTCCATCATCATCACTCTGACTAACAGAACTAGTTTATGTCTTAACCTAGATATTTTTTAAATGCAATATAGTGCTAAATCAACAAATAAGTAATTGTGTGAAGCATTACAAGAGTGTGTGTTTGCGCGTTTGTGTGTGTGTGTGTGTGTGTGTGTGTGTGTGTGTGTGTGTGTGTGTGTGTGTGTGTGTGTGTGTGTGTGTGTGTGTGTGTGTGTGTGTGTGTGTGTGTGTGTGTGTGTGTGTGTGTGTAAAGTCAGAAAAACGGCATCATTAGGCCAGGTCGTCTTTGTATGATGGATCACCCTCCTCAGGCAGAACATTTAATTTCACTGAGAGAGAAAATAAATAAATTAACAACTACGAGAGAGAGAGAGAGAGAGAGGGAGAGAGATGTGTGTAGAAATAACAGTGAGGCAGAGAGAGAGGTATTACCCCCTCTCAGTGGAGTGTAGTCTACATGGATTCCAACTAGCGTCATATTGGGGCTGTATTAAAATATAGAAAATATGCACAGGCAACGCTGGTTATTAGAACATACCATAGCTATTCCCTGACAGGCAATCTATCCGTAATGTTAGCCAGGCAGCCCCGGGGCAGAGCCGTTTAGACGCAGGAGTACCAGTGCCCCAGCCACTTGGCATTTCAGCTCCACTCCCACCCAACTGCCCACAACCTGTTTAATGAATTTATAGATATTAATGTATTTCTGCCGTCCCATATTTCAAACCAGTGGTTATAGCAGCACGGTGAAGGATACGGCAGAGTTGAACAATGTGGTGGTGCTGGGTTGGTGTGTGTGAGTGAGTGAGTGACTGTGTGTGTGTGTGAGGGACTGTGTGTGTAGTGTGCGTGTGTAGTGTGTGTAGTGTGTGTAGTGTGTAATGTGTAGTGTGTGTATAGTGTGTGTGTGTGTGTGTAGTGTGTAGTGTGTAATGTGTGTGTAGTGTGTGTGTGTGTGTAGTGTGTAATGTGTAGTGTGTGCGTGTGTAGTGTGTGTGTGTGTGTGTGTGTGTAGTGTGAGTGTGAGTGTGAGTGTGTGTGTGTAGTGTGTAGTGTGTAGTGTGTAGTGTGTGTGTGTGTGTGTGTGTGTGTGTGTGTGTGTGTGTGTGTGTGTGTGTGTGTGTGTGTGTGTAATGTGTAGTGTGTAGTGTGTAGTGTGTAGTGTGTGTGTGTAGTGTGTGTGTGTGTGTGTGTGTGTGTGTGTAATGTGAGTGTGTGTGTAGTGTGTAATGTGAGTGTGTGTGTAGTGTGTAGTGTGTGTGTGTGTGTGTCATGGTGATGGACACAGTACTAACAATACTGTCAACAATACTGTCAACTGTTCAATACTTTCAACTGTTCAGCCTGCGGTTATGGAACCCCTACCTGTCCCATACCTGCTGTTTTCAACTCTTAATGATCGGCTATGAAAAGCCAACTGACATTTATTCCCGATTATTATTTGACCATGCTCGTCATTTATGAACATTTTGAACATCTTGGCCATGTTCTGTTATAATCTCCACCTGGCACAGCCAGAAGAGGACTGGCCACCCCTCATAGCCTGGTTCCTCTCTAGGTTTCTTCCTAGGTTTTGGCCTTTCTAGGGAGTTTTTCCTAGCCATCGTGCTTCTACACCTGCATTGCTTGCTGTTTGGGGTTTTAGGCTGGGTTTCTGTACAGCACTTCGAGATATTAGCTGATGTACGAAGGACTATATAAAATAAACTTGATTTGATTTGATTTGTGGAACACAGGACTTTCTCTGTACTGACTCTGTAGCTACTGGAGTTATGGTTGTATGATGGTTGTATGATGGTTGTATGTTGTATCCTGCCTGTGTGGCCCTGTCCAGGGGTATCATCGGATGGGGCCACAGTGTCTCCTGACCTCTCCTGTCTCAGCCTCCAGTATTTATGCTGCAGTAGTTTATGTGTCGGGGGGCTAGGGTCAGTCTGTTATATCTGGAGTATTTCTCCTGTCTTATCCGGCGTCCTGTGTGAATTTAAGTAGTGGTGCTGGGTTGGTGTGTGTGAGTGAGTGACTGTGTGTGTGTGTGTGTGTGTGTGTGAGTGACTGTGTGTGTGTGTGTGTGTGTGTGTGTGTGTGTGTGTGTGTGTGTGTGTGTGTGTGTGTGTGTGTGGACAGAGATGTACACCACTGCTTCTACAGACCTGCTGTACTACAGCCATTAACATCCAGCTAACCAACAGTAACCAGGACAGAGATGTACACCACTGCTTCTACAGACCTGCTGTACTACAGCCATTAACATCCAGCTAACCAACAGTAACCAGGACAGAGATGTACACCACTGCTTCTACAGGCCTGCTGTACTACAGCCATTAACATCCAGCTAACCAACAGTAACCAGGACAGAGATGTACACCACTGCTTCTACAGACCTGCTGTACTACAGCCATTAACATCCAGCTAACCAACAGTAACCAGGACAGAGATGTACACCACTGCTTCTACAGGCCTGCTGTACTACAGCCATTAACATCCAGCTAACCAACAGTAACCAGGACAGAGATGTACACCACTGCTTCTACAGGCCTGCTGTACTACAGCCATTAACATCCAGCTAACCAACAGTAACCAGGACAGAGATGTACACCACTGCTTCTACAGACCTGCTGTACTACAGCCATTAACATCCAGCTAACCAACAGTAACCAGGACAGTGACAGAGTGTGTGTATTAATAAAGTGGTTTTACATTCTTCTATCTATTAAATAAGAGTAATGACATCTACTATCGAGGTCAGCTCTGCTGTTTACCATTAAATCATAGGTAAGTGGGAGTGGGTGTGAGTGTGTGTGTATTGGTGTGTGTATGCGTGAGCCCACACACGCGTGTATCTCTACAGTTAGCATGTATTGGGGCATGACCCCCCCCCCCCCCATCTTGCTCCTCAGCTAACAGTATATCACCATTTCAAATACTATTATGTACACAATGCACTTATGAAGCCGCTGCTCGCCTCAAACACCCAGCTGGTAATAAATTGCCGTAATCAGATCTAATTTCAGAAAAATACCTATGGGAGCTAAATAAATGATAAAGAGGGGGTTATTGTAAGAAGAGTGAAAAGGAGGCGGGGCCCGGGACAGTTTGTTCTAATCCACTTGTCATTGAATTAGAGAATTAAAATGAGGTGGACGTTGATATCCTGGCTTAGCAATAAACATGGTGTGTTGAGTAGGATTCGTTTTGCATTTGATAGGAGATTCTTGAAAGACACTCAGGAGAGAAACGGAGCAGATTTATCACAAAGGAGCGAGGAAGAAACGGCCATCTTGGCTGCCGCTAGTGGTGATGTCATGAAAAGAAGGGCTGTGTGTGTGTGTTTTGGGAAAAGAAAGAAACAGACAGATTGGCCAAGAATGTGCTGACAACAACCTAATCATAGCACTTACATATAGGTTAGTCTATATGTTAGTCACTTTACCATATTATAAATACAAACAATTCATGTTTAATGTTTCTTGCAAATGAGTACATTATGATATAACTAAATATCTTCTAGAATGAAAAAAACTAACAAATGTTGTTTCACTCTTTAATCAACTGTACTCTCTCATTATCCTTTGGGAAAGAGAGATAGAGGGGGGAACAAAAGATAAGGCGAGGAAGGTAGTGATAAAATAATGTATGTGTTGAAAGATAATGATACAATAATTCCACTATGAAACCTTATAACTGTATGAAATTGATTAGAATCATAAAAATATAATCTGATGATGTGTGTCGTTTTAGTCAGAATTAGGTTAAACAATGTATCTGTATAGTGGAAAAACACAGACTGTCTGAGCAAGGCGTAGCTTAGGATTTGAACTTGTATGTGTGTGCGAAGAAAAAAAAATTGAACAGTTAAACTGTGTTTGGACCGACCTGGCTAGGCCTCTGAGGAACCTATGATAGGACAGGGAGTCCTTCTCAAGGTTCCTCTAATCTCGGGGGAATGGAACTGTCGGCTGGGTAGTGATAAACAGTGGTGAGAACTCTGGAGAAGGATACAACTCACCTACTGTTTGTGTGTATGTATGTGTAGGATACCTACTGTTTATGTGTGAAGGTATGTGCGTAAGGAGCCAGTATAAAATGGATGTTTTTGTACAACGGACTAGGACGTCCTCGTGAATAAACATTTTGACTATTGTAAGCTGAGAAATTTGTCTGTTTCATTTAAACCAGAATCTTACAAACTCTGGGTTGCAGACTGAGTAGATTAATTGAATTTTATGAACATTGATAACAAAATTCTCATAACAGGTAGTGAGAGCAGAAAGATAGAGAAGAGGATGAAGCAAGCGAGAGACAGAGAGGGAGAGAGAGAGAGAGAGAGAGAGAGAGAGAGAGAGAGAGAGCGAAGAGAAGAGAGAGTGAGAAAGAGAGAAAAGAGAGTGAGAGAGAAGAGAGAGTGAGAGAGAAGAGAGTGAGAGAGAAGAGAGAGAGAGAAGAGAGAGAAACAGAGACGAGAGAGAGAGAGAGAAAGGAGAGAGTGAGAAAGAGAGAAAAGAGAGTGAGAGAGAAGATAGAGTGAGAGAGAAGAGAGTGAGAGAGAAGAGAGAGAGAGAGAAGAGAGAGAAACAGAGAAGAGAGAGAGAGAGAGAAAGGAGGGAGAAAAAAGAGAGAAAAGAGAGGAGTAGAGAGAGAGAGAGAGAAAGAGAGAAAAGAGAGTGAGAGAGAAGAGAGAGTGAGAGAGAAGAGAGTGAGAGAGAAGAGAGAGAGAGAAGAGAGAGAAACAGAGGAGAGAGAAAAAAGAGAGAAGAGAGAGGAGAGAGAGAGAGCGAGAGAGAGAGAGAGAGAAAGAGAGAGTGATGTGTGTAGAAATAACAGTGAGGCAGAGAGAGAGAGAGGCCTCCCATGTGCTCCTATGACCAGAGCCATCACCCAGAAGTGCTAACTTGCTACCTACCGATTACGTGTGTCTTGCACTGGCACTGTCCTGACTGCTGGTGACAGGTGCTGTCGTCTCCCCGGGTGCCTGCAGCGCTGCAGCCGCACGGCAGACAGCCCTCGGGGCCCAACGGCTGCAGAGAGTAGAATCCAACCTGACACACATCACACCGCCTGCCAGACACACGCCTCTTACACTTACACTGGCCCCCCACCTAGAGAGAATAGGAGAGGGGGATGGAGGGAGAGGGTGTGGTAGGGGGAGGGAGGGATGGAGGAAGGGAGAGGGTGAAGAGAGAAAAAGAGAGAGGGAATGAGAGGAGTGCGGGAGAGAGAGAGAGGGGAGGGGAGATGAGTAGGGGCGGAGAGAAGGGAGGAGAGGAGCGAGGAGAGGAAGAGATGGAGAGACATGTTACCAATTAGTCTACCTGTGCAGCAGTGCATTGTGGGAGCGTGTCACGGATGGGCAGCTCGAACTCACCGAGGCCTCTCAATTATTTTGAATGAGGGAGGAGGAGAGAAGGATGAGGAGGGTAGGTTAAAGAGGTGATAGCACCTGAGAGACTGAGGGGCAGTGCATGTGTATGTGTGTGTGTAGTGTGTGTGTGTGTGTGTGTGTGTGTGTGTGTGTGTGTGTGTGTGTGTGTGTGTGTTCGTGTGTGTGTGTGTGTGTGTGTTCGTGTGTGTGTGTGTGTGTTCGTGTGTGTGTGTGTGTGTTCGTGTGTGTGTGTGTGTGTGTGTGTGTGTGTGTGTGTGTGTGTTCGTGTGTTCGTGTGTGTGTGTGTGTGTGTGTGTGTGTGTGTGTGTGTGTGTGTGTGTGTGTGTGTGTGTGTGTGTGTGTGTGTGTTCGTGTGTGTGTGTGTGTGTGTGTGCTGAGAAGTGCTTGCATTGTTTGTTTGTTTGTTTGTTTGGTTAGGTGTTTGGTTAGTTGGCTGGGTATTTCACCAAAAGAACATGACATACAAACCAAACCAATCGAGCTCAGCATTGGACCGTAGACAACGGCTATGTCCCAACTTATCTCTCCATCCTCCCAAAGTGTGCACTTGTTCACTTCCCTACACTGATTTGAAAGTAAAATGACTAGTATCAGAAATATGGTGGAAACTCCCAGGAGCCCCTGACTCCACCAAAGCAGTGAAAGAGAAAGGAAATATTAGAGGGAAAGCCATGAATCTATGGAGCTATAGAGGGAGTCATCCTTCACTGGGAGAGTTTACAACAGCTACTATTCTCCTTGGGACTGACCCTCAGATTGATTTTGAATTTGTCATCCACTGTCTCTGTCGACATCACCTGTCTCTCCAGAATGGCCCCCGTGATATTCAGCTAAAGAAAGGGAGGGGTTTCTCTCTAGAGGGCTGGGAGCAGTAATGACACTTTTACATACTCACTCTCAGTCTCCCACATCACACAGCTATATAACCTGATAGATGGCTCTGGGAGAACCAACACATCCGTGGAGGCTCTATGGCAGGGCTGTTCAATTCCGGTCCTGGAGGGCCAAAACACTTCTGGTTTTCCTCCTCTCTTTCCAATCAGGGACTAATTCAGACCTGGGGCACCAGGTGTGTGCAATTAACTACCAGGTAGGCCTGGAATTGAATAGCCCTGGTCTATGGTAAACTAAGGTATGGTAATAGTAGAAGGGGAGAGAGGAGGAAGAGAAAGAAGGAGGGATGAAAAGAAAGAAGAGGGAGGAGGAGGAAGAGGAGAAGGATGAAGAAGACGAGAAGAAAGAAGGGGAAGCCTATCTGGTGACACACCAGACTGATGTTGATTATGCCTACAGGAGGGGTCAGGTAGAGTGAAGGAGGAAGAATCTGGTGACACACCAGACTGATGTTGATTATGCCTACAGGAGGGGTCAGGTAGAGTGAAGGAGGAAGAATCTGGTGACACACCAGACTGATGTTGATTATGCCTACAGGAGGGGTCAGGTAGAGTGAAGGAGGAAGAATCTGGTGACACACCAGACTGATGTTGATTATGCCTACAGGAGGGGTCAGGTAGAGTGAAGGAGGAAGAATCTGGTGACACACCAGACTGATGTTGATTATGCCTACAGGAGGGGTCAGGTAGAGTGAAGGAGGAAGGAGGTAGAAAAGGAAAAAGAATAGGTCCTTACCGGGTGACACTCCAGACTACCGTTGATGGAGCCAGGTGTGTGACAGTCACATGGTCGACACACAACCTCTGACCTGGGGTCAGCAACCCCCTCCCTGTAGAACTGACTAACACAGGACTCACAGCTACGACCTGGAAGGAGAGAGATGGGGGAGGGACGGGGGGAGGGGGAGAGAATGAGACATAGAGGGAGGGAGGGGGGACAGAGGAGGGAGGGATAGAGAGGGGGGGGTGAGAGATAGAGGGAGGGAGGGGGGACAGAGGAGGGAGTGAGCGAGAGAGGGGGGAGGGGGGGGTGGGGGGAGAGAATGAGAGATAGAGGGAGGGAGGGGGGGGACATAGGAGGGAGAGAGAGAGAGGGGGGATGGGCAGGGGGAGGGGGAGAGAATGCGAGATAGAGGGAGGGAGGGAGAGAGAGAGAAAGGGTGGGGAGGACAGCGAGAGAGGGGGAGAGGGGAGAGAGGGGGAAAGGGTGAGAGATAAAGGAGGGGGTGGAGGGCAAGGGGTAGAGGTGAGTGATAGGTGTGAGTGATAGGTGTGTGTGTGTGTGTGTGTGTGTGTGTGTGTGTGTGTGTGTGTGTGTGTGTGTGAGTGTGAGTGTGTGTGTGTGTGTGTGAGTGTGTGAGTGTATACTACACTGAAAAAATATATAAACGCAACATGTAAAGTGTTGTTCCCACGTTTCATGAGCTGAAATAAAAGATCCCAGAAATGTTCCATACGCACAAAAAACATATTTTTTCTCAAATCCTGTTTATACATTTGTTTACATCCCTGTTAGTGAGCATTTCTCCTTCGCCAAGATAATACATCCACCTGACAGATGTGGCATATCAAGAAGATGATTAAACAGCATGATCATTACACAGGGGCACCTTGAGCTGGGGACAATAAAAGGCCACTCTAAAATGTGCAGTTTTGTCACACAACACAAGGCCACAGATGTCTCAACTTTTGAGAGGGCGTGCAATTGGCATGCTGACTGCAGGAATGTCCACCAGAGCTCTACCATAAGTCGATTGCAACATCATTTTAGAGAATTTGGCAGTACGTCCAACCGGCCTCACAACTGCAGACCGCGTGTATATGGCGTTGTGTGGGCGAGCGATTTGCTGATGTCAACGTTGTGAACAGAGTGCCCCATGGTGGGGTTATGGTATGGGCAGGCATAAGCTATGGACAACAAACACAAGTGCATTTTATTGATGGCAATTTGAATGCACGGCGATACCATGATGAGATCCTGAGGCCCATTTCGTGCCATTCATTCAGCAGGCATCACCTCATGTTTCAGCATGGTAATAAACGGCCCCATGTAGCAAGGATCTGTACACAATTCCTGGAAGCTGAAAATATCCCAGTTCTTCCATGGCCTGCATACTCACCAGACATGTCACCCATTGAGCATGTTTGGGATGCTCTGGATCGACATGTATGACAGCGTGTTACAGTTCCCGCCAATATCCAGCAACTTCGCACAGCCATTGTAGAGGAGTGAGACAACATTCCACAGGCCACAATCAACCTGCTGATCAAGATGTGTCACGCTGCATGAGGCAAAAGGTGGTCACACCAGATACTGACTGGTTTTCTGATCCACGCCACTAGTGTTTTTTTAAAGGTATCTGTGACCAACAGATGCATATCTGTATTCCCAGTCATGTGAAATCCATAGATTAGGGGCTAATTAATTTATTTCAATTGACTGATTTCCTTATATGAACTGTAACTCAGTAAAATCTTTGAAATTGTTGTATGTTGTGTTTATATTTTTGTTCAGTATAGTTACATACCTGTAGTATTGTGCATACAGTCGTCACACACCCCTCCCCCTCCTCTGTAGTGTTCAGTGGGGTGGGCGTCAGCTGTGATGTCATAGTGACAGGAAAGGGCGTGGCCATGGCAGTCACATGGTCGACAGCTGTAGGCTTGGACCTGGTCACCTGACCTGAAGGGTTTGTCATTGTAGAGCGGGGCACAGCGCTGGCACTGTAACACACACATAAATAATTAACAGACAAACAGAACAAAAAAATGTATCAAATGTATGTTTTACAGTAACTGTAAATATAAAGCGTTTTTTCCCTATTCTATTAAAACAAAATGGACATCTCAGAGGACCTCTGTTAGACAAGAGCATTGACAACAGAGAGCAACACAGGTAGAATAGAGCACAAACAACATATTCCCCTTCTGCACCTTTTATTAAAGAGAGAAACAGTACACATTCACAATCGGATGTCATTCATTGTGTTGCCATTGTGTCGTGAATATATAAAACTCCACCCCTCACTCTCCTGTATTCACATTGAAATGTACAGACACACCATAGGGAAATCAGGTAGGGAAATTAAAAGTGACTTTCAACAACAGCATCGTTAAAATAGGCCACTTTTATGTCAAAACAAGCATGTTGAGGTGTGAGGCGTAGAGGAAAAAAGACAAGGAATGAAAATGTATTTTTGTGTTGGCGATGAAGCTCCGATGGTCTTTGATTCTGTTCAGCAGTCAGTACAAATTATGGTGGACAAGAGGAGCATCAAATGGAATGATTAAAAATGTATTAAAAAACATGGGGCTCCCTGGTGACACATGCACACACTCACACACAGACAAACCTGTGCTGCTACGCCGCTGTCTGACACACTGAGAGATGGAGGAAGGAGAGAGAGAGGGAGGGAGGCATGAGGGACGAGGAGAGGGAGTGGGTAGGAGGAGGGATAGCTTATAGAGAGGGAGAGGCAGGACAGGAAGAGAAAGAAAAGGGGGAGCGGGAGATAGAAAGGGGGAAGAAGAGAGAGATGGAGGGGGGAAGAAGACACATTGAGGCAGATTGGGGCTGAAAGTGCTGCTGAGTGGAGGGCCTCCAGTCCACAGGGAATCACTAACCCAGAGAGAGAGAGAGAGAGAGAGAGAGAAAGAGAGAGAGAGAGACAGAGAGATAGCAAGAGCGAGACAGGGGGGGGGGGAGAGAGAGAGAGAGAGAGAGAGAGAGAGAGAGAGAGAGAGAGAGAGAGAGAGAGAGAGAGAGAGAGAGAGAGAGAGACTGTAGGAGATGGGGTAACAGCAGAGAGAGAGAGAGCCCCACCCTCTACAACATATACAGTGGGGAGAACAAGTATTTGATACACTGCCGATTTTGCAGGTTTTCCTACTTACAAAGCATGTAGAGGTCTGTAATTTTTATCATAGGTACACTTCAACTGTGAGAGACGGAATCTAAAACAAAAATCCAGAAAATCACATTGTATGATTTTTAAGTAATTCCTTTGCATTTTATTGCATGACATAAGTATTTGATACATCAGAAAAGCAGAACTTAATATTTGGTACAGAAACCTTTGTTTGCAATTACAGAGATCATACGTTTCCTGTAGTTCTTGACCAGGTTTGCACACACTGCAGCAGGGATTTTGGCCCACTCCTCCATACAGACCTTCTCCAGATCCTTCAGGTTTCGGGGCTGTCGCTGGGCAATACGGAATTTCAGCTCCCTCCAAAGATTTTCTATTGGATTCAGGTCTGGAGACTGGCTAGACCACTCCAGGACCTTGAGATGCTTCTTACGGAGCCACTCCTTAGTTGCCCTGGCTGTGTGTTTCGGGTCGTTGTCATGCTGGAAGACCCAGCCACGACCCATCTTCAATGCTCTTACTGAGGGAAGGAGGTTGTTGGCCAAGATCTCGCGATACATGGCCCCATCCATCCTCCCCTCAATACGGTGCAGTCGTCCTGTCCCCTTTGCAGAAAAGCAGCCCCAAAGAATGATGTTTCCACCTCCATGCTTCACGTTTGGGATGGGTTCTTGGGGTTGTACTCATCCTTCTTCTTCCTCCAAACACAGCGAGTGGAGTTTAGACCAAAAAGTTATATTTTTGTCTCATCAGACCACATGACCTTCTCCCATTCCTCCTCTGGATCATCCAGATGGTCATTGGCAAACTTCAGACGGGCCTGGACATGCGCTGGCTTGAGCAGGGGGACCTTGCGTGCGCTGCAGGATTTTAATCCATGACGGCGTAGTGTGTTACTAATGGTTTTCTTTGAGACTGTGGTCCCAGCTCTCTTCAGGTCATTGACCAGGTCCTGCCGTGTAGTTCTGGGCTGATCCCTCACATTCCTCATGATCATTGATGCCCCACGAGGTGAGATCTTGCATGGAGCCCCAGACCGAGGGTGATTGACCGTCATCTTGAACTTCTTCCATTTTCTAATAATTGTGCCAACAGTTGTTGCCTTCTCACCAAGCTGCTTGCCTATTGTCCTGTAGCCCATCCCAGCCTTGTACAGGTCTACAATTTATCCCTGATGTCCTTACACAGCTCTCTGGTCTTGGCCATTGTGGAGAGGTTGGAGTCTGTTTGATTGAGTGTGTGGACAGGTGTCTTTTATACAGGTAACGAGTTCAAACAGGTGCAGTTAATACAGGTAATGAGTGGAGAACAGGAGGGCTTCTTAAAGAAAAACTAACAGGTCTGTGAGAGCCGGAATTCTTACTGGTTGGTAGGTGATCAAATACTTATGTCATGCAATAAAATGCAAATTAATTACTTAAAAATCATACAATGTGATTTTCTGGATTTTTGTTTTAGATTCCGTCTCTCACAGTTGAAGTGTACCTATGATAAAAATTACAGACCTCTACATGCTTTGTAAGTAGGAAAACCTGCAAAATCGGCAGTGTATCAAATACTTGTTCTCCCCACTGTATATATCAACGAATTGGTGAGGGGACTAGAACAGTCTGCAGCACCCGGCCTCACCCTACTAGAATCTGAAGTGAAATGTCTACTGTTTGCTGATGATCTGGTGCTTCTGTCCCCAGCCAAGGAGTGCCTACAGCAGCACCTAGATCTTCTGCACAGATTCTGTCAGACCTGGGCCCTGACAGTAAATCTCAGTAAGACAAAAATAACAGTGTTCCTAAAAAGGTCCAGTCGCCAGGACCACAAATACAAATTCCATCTAGACACCGTTGCCCTAAAGCACACAAAAATCTATACATACCTTGGCCTAAACATCAGCACCACAGGTAACTTCCACAAAGCTGTGAACGATCTGAGAGACATGGCAAGAAGGCGAGAAGGGCCTTCTACGCCATCAAAAGATAACATCAAATTCGACATACCAATTAGGATCTGGCTAAAAATAGAACCCATTGCCCTTAATGGTTGTGAGGTCTGGGGTCCGCTCACCAACCAAGAATTCACAAAATGGGACAAACACCAAACTGCATGCAAAATTCTGCAAAAATATCTTCTGTGTATAATGTAAAACACCAAATAATGCATGCAGAGCAGAATTAGGCCGATACCCGCTAATAATCAAAATCCAGGAAAAAAACTTTAAATTCTACAACCCAAAAGGAAGCGATTCCCAAACTTTCCATAACAAAGCCATCACCTACAAAGAGATGAACCTGGAGAAAAGCCCCCTAAGTAAGCTGGCCCTGGGGCTCTGTTCACAAACACAAACAGACCCCACAGAGCCCCAGGACAGCAACACAATTAGACCCAACCAAATCATGAGAAAACAAAAAGATAATTACTTGACACATTGGAAAGAATTTACAAAACAACTGAGCAAACTAAAATTTGATCTGGCCCTAAACAGAGAGTACACAGTGACAGAATACCTGACCACTGTGACTGACCCAAAATGAAGGAAAGCTTTGACTATGTACAGACTCAGTGAGCATAGCCTTGCTATTGAGAAAGGCCGCCGTAGGCAGACATGGCTCTCAAGAGAAGACAGGCTATGTGCACACTGCCCACAAAATGAGGTGGAAACTGAGCTGCACTTCCTAACCTCCTGCCCAATGTATGACCATATTAGAGAGACATATTTCCCTCAGATTACACAGATCCACAAAGAATTCGAAAACAAATCCAATTTTGATAAACTCCCATATCTACTGGGTGAAATTCCACAGTGTGCCATCACAGCAGCAAGATTTGTGACCTGTTGCCACAAGAAAAGGGCAACCAGTGAAGAACAAACACCACTGTAAATACAACCCATATTTATGTTTATTTATTTTAACTTGTGTGCTTTAACCATTTGTACATTGTTACAACACTGCATATATATAATATGACATTTGTAATGTCTTTATTGTTTTGAAACTTCTGTATGTGTAATGTTTACTGTTCATTTTTATTGTTTATTTGACTTTTGTATATTACCTACCTCACTTGCTTTGGCAATGTTAACACATGTTTCCCATGCCAATAAAGCCCCTTGAATTGAATTGAATTGAATTGAAAGAGAGAGAGAGAGAAATAGAGAGAGAAAGAGAGAGAAAGAGAGAGAGAGAGATAGAGAGTGAGTTAGAGAGAGAGAGAGAAAGAAAGAGAAAGAGAGAGTGAGAGAGAAAGAGAGAGAGAAAGAGAGAAAGAAAAAGAGAGAGAGAGTTAGAGAGAGAGGTGACAGGAGAAAAGAAGAGGAACACACACCAAGTCTCTCCACAATATCTCCTTACCAGGTAACATCCGGGCTAGACAGAGATAGGAAGCCACTATAATAAATGCCTGTCAGCCCACACAGAACAGTACAGTACCTGTCAACCCATACAGAACAGTACAGTGCCTGTCAGCCCATACAGAACAATACAGTGCCTGTCAGCCCACACAGAACAGTACAGTACCTGTCAGGCCATACAGAACAGTACAGTACCTGTCAGCCCATACAGAACAGTACAGTACCTGCACACCAAACAACATGGAGACAGTACAGTACCTGTCAGCCCATACAGAACAATACAGTACCTGTCAGCCCATACAGAACAATACAGTGCCTGTCAACCCATACAGAACAGTACAGTGCCTGTCAGCCCATACAGAACAGTACAGTGCCTGTCAGCCCATACAGAACAGTACAGTACCTGTCAGCCCATACAGAACAGTACAGTACCTGTCAGGCCATACAGAACAGTACAGTACCTGTCAGCCCATACAGAACAGTACAGTGCCTGTCAGCCCACACAGAACAGTACAGTACCTGTCAGCCCATACAGAAGAGTACAGTGCCTGTCAGCCCACACAGAACAATACAGTACCTGTCAACCCATACAGAACAGTACAGTGCCTGTCAGCCCACACAGAACAGTACAGTACCTGTCAGCCCATACAGAACAGTACAGTGCCTGTCAGCACACACAGAACAATACAGTACCTGTCAACCCATACAGAACAGTACAGTGCCTGTCAGCCCATACAGAGCAGTACAGTACCTGTCAGCCCATACAGAACAGTACAGTGCCTGTCAGCCCATACAGAACAATACAGTACCTGTCAACCCATACAGAACAGTACAGTGCCTGTCAGCCCATACAGAACAATACAGTGCCTGTCAACCCATACAGAACAGTACAGTGCCTGTCAGCCCATACAGAGCAGTACAGTGGCTGTCAGCCCATACAGAACAGTACAGTACCTGTCAGCCCATACAGAACAGTACAGTGCCTGTCAGCCCATACAGAACAGTACAGTGCCTGTCAGCCCATACAGAACAGTACAGTGCCTGTCAGCCCATACAGAACAGTACAGTGTCTGTCAGCCCATACAGAACAGTACAGTGCCTGTCAGCCCATACAGAACAGTACAGTGCCTGTCAGCCCATACAGAACAGTACAGTGCCTGTCAGCCCATACAGAACAGTACAGTACCTGTCAGCCCATACAGAACAGTACAGTACCTGTCAGCCCATACAGAACAGTACAGTACCTGTCAGCCCATACAGAACAGTACAGTACCTGTTAGCCCATACAGAACAGTACAGTGCCTGTCAGCCCATACAGAACAGTACAGTACCTGTCAGCCCATACAGAACAGTACAGTGCCTGTCAGCCCATACAGAACAGTACAGTACCTGTCAGGCCATACAGAACAGTACAGTACCTGTCAGCCCATACAGAACAGTACAGTACCTCCACACCAAACAACATGGAAACAATACAGTACCTGTCAGCCCATACAGAACAGTACAGTGCCTGTCAGCCCATACAGAACAATACAGTGCCTGTCAGCCCACACAGAACAGTACAGTACCTGTCAGCCCATACAGAACAGTACAGTGCCTGTCAGCCCATACAGAACAGTACAGTGCCTGTCAGCCCATAAAGAACAGTACAGTGCCTGTCAGCCCATACAGAACAGTACAGTACCTGTCAGCCCATACAGAACAGTAGTGCCTGTCAGCCCATACAGAACAGTACAGTGCCTGTCAGCCCATACAGAACAGTACAGTGCCTGTCAGACCATACAGAACAGTACAGTACCTGTCAGCCCATACAGAACAGTACAGTACCTGTCAGCCCATACAGAACAGTACAGTGCCTGTCAGCCCATACAGAACAGTACAGTACCTGTTAGCCCATACAGAACAGTACAGTACCTGTCAGCCCATACAGAACAGTACAGTGCCTGTCAGCCCATACAGAACAGTACAGTACCTGTCAGCCCATACAGAACAGTACAGTACCTGTCAGCCCATACAGAACAGTACAGTGCCTGTCAGCTCATACACAACAGTACAGTACCTGTCAACCCATACAGAACAGTACAGTACCTGTCAGCCCATACAGAACAGTACAGTGCCTGTCAGCCCATACAGAACAGTACAGTACCTGTCAGCCCATACAGAACAGTACAGTACCTGTCAGCCCATACAGAACAGTACAGTACCTGTCAGCCCATACAGAACAGTACAGTACCTGTCAGGCCATACAGAACAGTACAGTACCTGTCAGCCCATACAGAACAGTACAGTACCTGTCAGCCCATACAGAACAGTACAGTACCTGTCAGCCCATACAGAACAGTACAGTACCTGTCAGCCCATACAGAACAGTACAGTGCCTGTCAGCCCATACAGAACAGTATAGTACCTGTCAGCCCATACAGAACAGTACAGTACCTGTCAGCCCATACAGAACAGTACAGTACCTGCACACCAAACAACATGGAGACAGTACAGTACCTGTCAGCCCATACAGAACAGTACAGTACCTGTCAGCCCATACAGAACAGTACAGTACCTGTCAGCCCATACAGAACAGTACAGTACCTGCACACCAAACAACATGGAGACAGTACAGTACCTGTCAGCCCATACAGAACAGTACAGTACCTGTCAGCCCATACAGAACAGTACAGTACCTGTCAGCCCATACAGAACAGTACAGTACCTGCACACCAAACAACATGGAGACAGTACAGTACCTGTCAGCCCATACAGAACAGTACAGTACCTGCACACCAAACAACATGGAGACAGTACAGTACCTGTCAGCCCATACAGAACAGTACAGTACCTGTCAGCCCATACAGCACAGTACAGTACCTGCACACCAAACAACATGGAGACAGTACAGTACCTGTCAGCCCATACAGAACAGTACAGTACCTGCACACCAAACAACATGGAGACAGTACAGTACCTGTCAGCCCATACAGAACAGTACAGTACCTGTCAGCCCATACAGAACAGTACAGTACCTGTCAGCCCATACAGAACAGTACAGTACCTGCACACCAAACAACATGGAGACAGTACAGTACACTCAGGGAACATACTGTGTGTTTAGCATGAGACGAAGAACCACTGAGAGAGATAAGATAATTAATCGCACACAGACACACTCACACACAGGTATCACTGAGATTACGTTATCTAGCCTGGGTGACAGTCTGTTTCTGTGTCAGCTAGCTCCTTAAACACACTAATATATTCATTATTATTCACTCTTTTCCTTTAGTTATACAAAGTTACACATGGCATTACAAAAACATACATGTATCTGCATGTCTAAGACATGAATATGATTTTAAAGACTTCAATGATTTATCTGTGTGTGTAGGTGTTTGAACAGGGCTCAGGCCGTCATTCCCGTTGGGTGATTATTAAGTGGATCTGATGAAGCAGCGGGGGGATTCTCCTGAGACATCACGCACACACACATGCACGCACACACACATGCACGCACACAGCCACACACTCTCGCTAACGAACACGGGTCCGTCTGGGGAGGTGTGTATTCACAAGCAGGCGTCCTCGCCAGTTAAAACAGGCCTCCATTAGCATGCGCTGTCTGGATCTCCTTGTTCCTCACCGCTTCACAAATCAAAGCTGCTTTTCATTCCTCACTTCCAAGAGAAATCCCTCTCTACGTCTCTCTTTCTTTCTTCCTCCCTCCTCCTCCTCTCTCATAGCTATGTGTGCAGCACACATTAGCATAGCAAATGAAAGAGAAAGGTTTTTGGGGGCATTCATTCTTTCTCTATGAATTGTGAAGTGTTGGGCTGCAGCTGGTTGGGATAGCAGTACACATTCTTTATGTAGAAATCAACACTGGTGATGCTTTGTGGTATTTCTGGAATTGTTGGTATTTTATGGCCACAGAATCATTCCTGGGCACTCTCTCTCTTTCCTCACCTCTCCGTGATAGCTGATGTGTGTTGAGATTTCTGACCAAAAATAGCTGCCATGGCATCAACATGTATGGTAGTGGATGAGGTGAGCTTCCCCCATAAAATCAAACCAAGCTGTATAAGAAAAATAATAATCAGAGCGACCTGACAATGTCTGTGTATCAATTTACGAATCAATAAGTTATGACAGAGTAATCACAGTTATTGATTGATAATGCTAAACTGATGACTGTGAGATTAGAGATGGAGATAATCACATGTATTTATTGAAATCACTAGAGATGGGGGAGGTATAGGAATAACCATTGTCTGCTAGAGGAAATTGCTGAGTGTGGATTTATCTTAATAGTGATGTCAAAAATGCAGAGTGTGTTCGTTTGTGGTTCTATCTAACCCCATTCTGAATGCCCTGGCCAATTTCACGCTCCCCCTGGAAAGATCGTGGCATCCGTGTGTGTGTGTGTGTGTGTGTGTGTGTGTGTGTGTGTGTGTGTGTGTGTGTGTGTGTGCGCGAGCCAGTTAACCTTTGTCGCTGGTGAAAATGTGCTGCTTTAGCATGCTTTGCCAACAGAGACCGTGGCCTCTACTAACTGTCAGTACGGATCAGACACACACCTTAGGCGCTCTTTCCTTTACTCTCTTCCTCGCTCTGTCTCCTTCCTTCTTTTTTTCTAATTTACCTACAGTCGAGAGACACTCCCTCTTCCTCATGTCTTTCTTTCTCTGCTTCTCCTTCCGCTCTGTTTGTTGCTTGTCTCCGTGTCACAAAGCTGAAACTACCAATGAATTAGAATAAGAAAAGTAGGCGTGTCCACTTGCACTCGTGTGTCTGCATACTTTGTGTGTGTATCGTGTATGTGTGTGTACTTGCATGTCAAGTGTGTGTGTGTGTGTGTCTTGGCCCTCTGCTCCTACCTCTCCAGTGATCATCATGCTGACACATGTCTGACCATCTCGGGCATTTTAATGTCACTGTGGAAATTCTGCAGCTGAGCAGAGCAGCCATCACGGCCCGGCCTCGATCTAACTCTACAGGATACATGCAATATTTATGTCTAATATCTCTTCTACTCAGCCTGCTGCTGCATGTCTCAACATTCCACTGACACACAGCAGAAGCTTCACCACTCAACAGAGGCTCTCAGACCTTTACACAGATAAACAAACACACTAGGGTTGGAGGATATGGCCTTCAAATCAGATCTTAATTTTGTCAAAATTAAACCTTTTCTGTAAATAAGCTTTCTTGCACAATTAAAGGTCAATGCACTGCATTTCAAACAGTTAGGAATAATCTATTGAATTCAGGACTTATACCTAGGCTAAATTATACCTAGGCTAAAAATAAGCCTTCCGCAACCAATAGACCCAATAACGTTGGGACTGCTGTCCGGACTGCTTTTTCTCCACCAAATCTCCACATCTCCAGATTCCTACCACTCTGAACCTTTTCACCTGGGTCAGTGCAGCTGGGTAGCTGCTATCCGAGTGGCTACTCCTGGCTAGCAAGCACCAGTTAGCTGGGAACTAGCCTCGTGCTTGGCCCATCTCCCGGCTAGCTGAAGAGGTCCATCACCCACTCCTTGGGCTACAATACCTATTTTGCCAATTGGCCTGTACCCCTTTTACTGCCGACACAGAACCCCGCTGATCCATCACGACTGGTCTACCGACGTAACCCGCACGAGGGGGTTTCAACAGGCTCGTCCGTCGCAACGTCCCCTGAAGGCCCATCCGCTTGCCTGCTAGCCGCAGCCCGCTAGCTGTCTAGAGCATATCGACTGTAAGCTGAAGAGGTCCATCAGCCAATTTCTTGGGCTACAATACCTATTTTGCCAATTGGCCTGGACCCTTTTACTGCCTACACGGAGCCCTGCCGATCATCACGACTGGTCTGCCGACGTAACCATCTGAGGGGGCTACAACAGACTCTTCCGTCGCGACGTCCCCCTAAGGCCCTTCTGCTAGCCTGCTATCCCCGGCCCGCTAGCTGTCTGAATCGCCGTGTCTCCAGCTTGCCTAGCTACTCACTGGTCCCTATGATCACTCGGCTACGCATGCCTCTCCGTAATGTCAATATGCCTTGTCCATTGCTGTTTTGGTTAGTGATTAATGTTTTACTTCACTGTAGAGCCTCCAGCCCTGCTCAATATGCCTTAGCTAGCCCCTTTGTTCCAACTCCCACACATGCGGTGACCTTACTTGGTTTAAATGATGTCTCTAGAGACAAAACCTCTCTCATCGTCACTCAATGCTTAGGTTTACCTCCACTGTATTCACATCCTACCATACCCTTGTCTGTACATTATGCCTTGAATCTATTATTCCGTGCCCAGAAACCTGCTCCTTTTACTCCCTGTTCCGAACGCACTAGACAAACAGTTCTTAAAGCCTTTAGCTGTGCCCTTATCCTACTCCTCCTCTGTTCCTCTGGTGATGTAGAGGTTAATCCAGGCCCTGCAGTGCCTAGCTCCACTCCTATTCCCCAGGCGCTCTCATTTGCTGACTTCTGTAACCGTAAAAGCCTTGGTTTCATGCATGTTAACATCAGAAGCCTCCTCCCTGAGTTTGTTTTATTCAATGCTTTAGCACACTCTGCCAACCCGGATGTCCTAGCCGTGTCTGAATCCTGGCATAGGAAGGCCACCAAAAAACTTGAAATTTCCATCCCTAACTATAAGCTTTTTCGACAAGATAGAAATGACAATGGGGGCAGAGTTGTGATGTACTGCAGAGATAGCCTGCAGAGTTCTGTCAAACTATCCAGGTCTGTACCCAAACAATTTGAGCTTCTACTTTAAAAAATCCACCTCTCCAGAAACAAGTCTCTCACCGTTGCCGCTTGTTATAGATCACCCTCAGCCCCCAGTGGTGCCCTGGACACCATATGTGAATTGATTGCCCCCCATCTATCTTCAGAGCTCATACTGTTAGGTGACCTAAACTGGGACATGCTTAATACCCAGGCCGTCCTACAATCTAAGCTAGATGCCCTCAATCTCACACAAAATATCAATGAACCTACCAGGTACAACCCCAAATCCGTGAACACGGGCACCCTCATAGATATCATCCTGACCAACTTGCCCTCTAAATACACCTCTGCTGTCTTCAACCAGGATCTCAGCGATCACTGCCTCATTGCCTGCGTCCTTAACCCTTTCATGCGTGAGTTCCAAATATCTCTAACGGTCGCCCCAGCGTGAGTTTTTTTATGCACGTGATATTAGAACATTCTCTCCATTCCAGAATGTGTTTGTTATGTAACAGTACATTTCATCCGCGCTGCCCTCAAACAAAAGCACGCAGCCTGTTTTTATTTGTCAATTTTAAATTATTTCTAACAAGTTTTTTATTTTCTAATAACAGTTTGAAATGAGGTGTGTTCCGCCTCATTCATTCACATAAAAGTAGTCATTTTTACTTTTGCGGACCAATTAATTTTTTTGACATTTCTGACCCGGACAAAATTCCCCAAACACTTCTCAATTGTTTGTGCAGGACATTTACTCATCTGCCGTCCTGCATACACGTGTTCATATTATTCCACCTGTCGCCTGCATCGAAATCAAAGTTGTTTTCGTTACTGTCACGATCGTGTGGCGGATTGACAGACCAAAATGCAGCAGTTGGAAAATAAGCCATCTTCTTTATTAAACACAACACGAAGATGAACACGACACAAAACACTTTAACAAAAAAAACAACAAAACGACCGTGAAGCTACAAACGTTGTGCACAAACATACAGGCTACAAACGTTCTTACATAGACAATTACCCACAACCAATGAGAGCCTATGGCTACCCTAAATAAGGCTCCCAATCAGAGACAACCGAAATCAGCTGTCTCTAATTGGGAACTCATTCAGGTAACCATAGACTCTCCTAGATAACTAACCAACATAGACAACGCTAGACATATACACTCAACACAAAACCATCTACTACACCCCATAACCCCTTTACCAAATAAACACCCAAAACCAACAAAACATAAACATTCCCCATGTCACACCCTGACCTAACTAAAATAATCAAGAAAACAAAGAATAATAAGGCCAGGGCGTGACATAACCCCCCCCTTGAGGCGCGAACTCCGGGCGCACCATACACAGTCTAGGGGAGGGTCTGGGTGGGCTTCCATCCACGGTGGCGGCTCCGGCTCTGGTCGCGGTCCCCACGTCACCACAGTACCTAAACACCTCCTAGGCTTCCTCCAAACGACCCCCCTCCACCTTAACCCCATTGCATTCAGGGGCAGTTCCGGACTAAGGGGCAGTACCAGGGTAAGAGGCAGTACCAGGGTCAGGGGCAGTACTAGGGTCAGGGACAGTACCAGGGTCAGGGGCAGTACCAGGGTAAGGGGCAGCACCAGGGTAAGGGGCAGCACCAGGGTAAGGGGCAGCACCAGGGTAAGGGGCAGCTCCGGACTGAAGAATGGCAGCTCCGGACTGAGGGACTGCAGCTCCGGACTGAAGGACTGCAGCTCCGGACTGAGGGATGGCCCATGGCTGGCTGACGGATCTGGCTGCTCATGGCTAGCTGACGGATCTGGCTGCTCATGGCTAGCTGACGGATCTGGCTGCTCATGGCTAGCTGACGGATCTGGCTGCTCATGGCTAGCTGACGGATCTGGCTGCTCATGGCTAGCTGACGGATCTGGCTGCTCATGGCTAGCTGACGGATCTGGCTGCTCATGGCTGGCTGACGGATCTGGCTGCTCATGGCTAGCTGACGGATCTGGCTGCTCATGGCTAGCTGACGGATCTGGCTGCTCATGGCTGGCTGACTGATCTGGCTGCTCCTGTCTGGTTGGCGGCTCTGGCAGATCCTGTCTGGTTGGCGGCTCTGGCAGATCCTGTCTGGTTGGCGGCTCTGGCAGATCCTGTCTGACGGACGGCTCTAGCGGCTCCTGTCTGGCTGGCGGCTCTAGCGGCTCCTGTCTGGCGGACGGCTCAGTGGGCTCATGGCAGACGGGCGGCTTTGCAGGCTCATGGCAGACGGGCGGCTTTGCAGGCTCATTGCAGACGGATGGCTCAGATGGCGCTGGGGAGACGGATGGCTCAGATGGCGCTGGGGAGACGGATGGCTCAGATGGCGCTGGGGAGACGAGCAGTTCAGTCATCGCTGTGCAGACGGCAGACTCCTGCCGGCTGAGGCGCACTGTAGGCCTGGTGCGTGGTGCCGGGACTGGTGGCACCGGGCTGGGGACACGCATCTCAGGGCTAGTGCGGGGAGCAGGAACAGGGCATACTGGACCCTGGGGACGCACATTAGGCCTAGTGCGTGGGGCCGGAACTGGTGGTACCGGACTGGGGACACGCATCTCAGGGCTAATGCGGGGAGCAGCAACAGGATGCACAGGACTCTGGAGACGCACAAAAGGCTTAGTGCGTGGTGCCGGAATTGGTGATACCGGGCTGGAGACACGCACCATAGGACGAGTGCGTGGAGGAGGAACAGGGCTCTGGAGACACACTGGAAGCCTGTTACGTGGTGTAGGCACTGGTGGCACTGAACTGGGGCGGGGAGGTGGCGCCGGAAATACCGGACCGTGCAGGCGTATTGGCTCCCTTGAGCATTGAGCCTGACCAACCTTACCTGGTTGAATGCTCCCCGTTGCCCGACCAGTGCGGGGAGGTGGAATAACCCGCACCGGGCTATGTAGGCGAACCGGGGACACCATGCGTAAGGCTGGTGCCATGTAAACCGGCCCGAGGAGACGCACTGGTGGCCAGATATGTAGGGCCGGCTTCATGACATCCGGCTCAATACTCAATCTAGCCCTGCCAGTGCGGGGAGGTGGAATAACCCGCACCGGGCTATGCACACGTACAGGAGACACCGTGCGCTCTACTGCGTAACACGGTGTCTGCCCGTACTCTCGCTCTCCACGGTAATTACAGGGAGTAGGCGCAGGTTTCCTACCTGACTTCGCCACTCTCCCTTTAAGCCCCCCCCAAAGAAATTTTTTGGGTTTTCCCACAGGCTTCCTACCGCTTCGTCGTGCTGCCTCCATTCGCCGGTATCCCTCCTCGCACTGCGCCAGAGAATCCCAGGCGGGCTCCGGCACTCTCCCTGGGTTGATCGCCCACCTGTCGATCTCCTCCCACGTAGTGTAACCCAGATCCTTTGTAGGTTCTTTTTCCTGCCTCCGAGCTAGCTCCTCATATCGCCGCCTCTCTGCTTTCGCTGCCTCCAGCTCAGCTTTGGGGCGGTTATATTCTCCTGGTACCTCCCGGTCTAAAATTTCCTCCCATGTCCATAAATCCTTGTATTGCTCCTGTTGCCGCTGGTCATGCTGCTTGGTCCTATGGTGGGTAATTCTGTCACGATCGTGTGGCGGATTGACAGACCAAAATGCAGCAGTTGGAAAATAAGCCATCTTCTTTATTAAACACAACACGAAGATGAACACGACACAAAACACTTTAACAAAAAAAACAACAAAACGACCGTGAAGCTACAAACGTTGTGCACAAACATACAGGCTACAAACGTTCTTACATAGACAATTACCCACAACCAATGAGAGCCTATGGCTACCCTAAATAAGGCTCCCAATCAGAGACAACCGAAATCAGCTGTCTCTAATTGGGAACTCATTCAGGTAACCATAGACTCTCCTAGATAACTAACCAACATAGACAACGCTAGACATATACACTCAACACAAAACCATCTACTACACCCCATAACCCCTTTACCAAATAAACACCCAAAACCAACAAAACATAAACATTCCCCATGTCACACCCTGACCTAACTAAAATAATCAAGAAAACAAAGAATAATAAGGCCAGGGCGTGACAGTTACCAATAATACCTTTGGAAATGTGTGCGTTTCTATCAAAGTGCCTTATTACGTTATAATAGTTTCTGCATGTCGTGTTATGTTGTTTCTACTGTAGCATCATGTTTTTGTGTATATTCCTTATAACCGCGGACACGCGATGTAACGTTACTCATTTCATAACATTTATGGTGTTATACTCAATGCTTAGGTAGCTAGCTACATTCTCCTATTAGCTCTGGAAAACAATGCTAATTGCGTCAGGGAAGTATTAGCATGTGTTGTATTTTGAAGCTACCCTGGCCTTATGACTCCCAAGTGGCACAGCGTCTCAGTGCTAGAGGCGTCACTCCAGACACCCATCTTCAAATCAAGACTGCGTTTCTATCAAAGTAAGTGCCTAATTACGTTATTGTGTCGTGTTATACCGTTTCTACTATAGCTCACTGTGTGAATGGAGCATAATATATTTGTATATATTCCTTATAACCGCGGACACGCGAGGTAACGTCACTCACCTTTTATGGTGTTATATTCAATCGTGCTTATGTAGCTAGTTACATTATTCTATTAGTTCTGTAAAACAATGCTAAATGCGTCAGAAGTATTGGCATGTTGTATTTTGACGCTACCCTGGAAAAATTGAAAAATATCTTATACCACTTGGTCGTTTTCTGAGTGCATTCCACAAAGCTGTTTATCATCCACTGCCCCCATTTTGAGGTAATAGTCAAGCACGCAGTCTGGTTTCATGTTTCTCTGTCTGGTTTGTTTCTCTCTCCAGTCAGGTGGTCCACCTTCCCTGTGGCCGACATGGTTGCTGTATGGACAGTGGAGAGGACATGGACGTCTCGTTTGTCATGCCACTTTACTGCCAGCTGTTAACATTTCTTATTTTGTATAACGGGTCATCTAGGATGGTAGTAGCGTTGATGAAATGCAGTCATAGCAGCAGAACTAGAAAGCAGTCTTTACTGTCACCAGGAATGTATACATTTCACTAATTGTGGTTGTCCCCCACTCCTGGCTCTCTCTTATCCTGTAGCTCCAAGGCATAGCGATTGGTCTCTACTATGTCTCCCACCAGCTCCTCTGTCAGAAACAACTTGAAGCACTCTGCCTCAGTTGGAAATGGCAAGGGGCGTTGCACTCCAGACTGGGACTCATCAAAGCAAACACCAGGGCCAGGAGGGGTGAAATGACTGGTGGCCTTCCAGCTACCACAGAACTCCTGTACTTCATCCACTGTTGGTATGCCTCCATCACCACCAGCATCTTCAAAGGGAACTGGGACTTTGTCAGTGGACAAGGGAAATTCAGATTCAGGGTTCTCAATGGCTACAAGGTTGGGGGGCAGCTCCTCACTGTCACTGTCAGAATCTGATTCCTGACTTTCATACTCAGACTCATTGTCAGAATTTTAAAAAATCTCCAGAATTTCCACATTTGTTTGTTGTCTCCTTTTGAAAGACATTGCTAATGCTTCAGCTCATCTCACTAGCTACATACATAAACAACAACACTGAATGGTTTAGAGAGGGTACGTGGTTGACTGCCGGCACGCGCCACTTGTATCAATAAATCACTATCATAAAATGTTTTGTGTGTGTTAGGAATTTTGTTAATAAATAGTTAAAACAAATTCTAGCTTTTGATAAAAATATAACAAATTGAACTCTGCATGCCTGGTGAAAAGAGATTTGTGTTGTGGGTTATAAAGTAAGCAGAAAGGGTCATTCAACTCTGGTTGAACTGACCCAACTTAGCCCTGAGATGTTTAGATAAGGCTGTGGGTCACTTTTTAGGTCTTTCATTATCTTGAGTTGTCTGCTCAAGTGGTAATCAATTATAGTGAGCCTTCAGGATAAATGATTATATGGTGTTTTCATGTGAGTGCCCTGTGAGGTTAGAATGAACTTTTGAACCTGTTTTCTATTTGATTAGGACAATGAGACGCATTCTGTAACCTATGACGTCATATATTGTATATAAGTCTGTGTTTATGATCAAATGGGAGCTTGCTCCGAGAATAAACACTATTATCTACTTTTAATATGACTGTATCCTGTCTATTTTATGTTAATAAGTATCTTACAAATTCTTATAAATAGACAGTTTGAATTTAATTAATGAGTATATTGTAGGAATCATTTAATTCCACTAACAATTGGTCCTTCGAGCCGGATTTCCAAACTTTGCCTCTGTCATCCGAAGATATTAGCCGAAAACCGTGCACGGGCGGGTCAAGACCCGTTATTTAAAGTCCTGGCCTCTGAATTGAGGTTAAACAACAGGCCGGTATATATATATATATCTGAGGTAGACAGAGACGGTGACGGAATCAAACCAGCATTGCTTTTCCCAGTCTGCAAGACGAAGGTAAATAGTCTTTATTCTCGAATGTGGGGGGTATGATGTAAGTTATCTTTGATTTTAAATTCTAAACGTGTTTAGCATTTATCAATAATAGTAGCTTCGGATATTCCAAACATATTGTGGGTTACTTGTATGACCGAAATACAAGGAAGTTGTTATAGGTCCGAAAAGACCTATGGTGGGTGCATGACCGAAAAAAAAATATTGCTTTAAATGATCCTGGCCTTGCAAGCCGTAAGGATTATTTAGGGAGGATATAGTAAGTGTTGTTAGATAGGACGGTCGTTTTGTACAAATAGGACAGCCATTAATTCAAAAGACATACCCAAATAAAGTTTTAACCTAAATAGTCTATCTGTCTGGGAGACGTAGGCTGACTATGAAAGATAGCGGATAGGGATATTAAAACAGGTGAGGATAAATTCGGTTTGGTGAGAAGGCAGGGTAATCCTAGGCGAACGGAATAACTGATCCTATTCAATACTGAAAGGGAATATCCAAAAGAGTGGGAGGGAAACTTAATATAGCGAAGTGAGATTTGGATAAATACAACCAGAGTTTGACCAGGGAAGTAAGTCCCCTGGCTAATAACTGATAGTTAAAAGTAAGATCTAATGTCCGATCGATAACAACGCTATAGATAAAGTTTCCAAGGAAGAGATTCATATAAAGTCATACACATAGATTATAACTTGGGTAAAAGTGGAACGCACATAAAATAGAAATCTATTCACCTAAATTGTGAGAGCGGTAAAAGTAGTAACACACACATAGAGAAATAAATAAATAAATAGAAAGACATAGATAGGTGATAATACCATAACTACTAGTAAAGGAAAGGATTATCAAACATGGTAGTAAATCCTCCAAGGAGGTCCCGGTATTAACGGGAGACCAGCGTTTTATGGAACTGAAAGATAAGAGGAATTTAGAATTCTGTACAAAATGGTGTAAGCGTTATGAATTTGATGGTAGGCTGAATGTTGAGAAACTAGAATTGCTTATCAAACAGATACATGAGGAGTGTGGTGAGGATGAGAAGAAACAGAATAAACAGGGGTTGTACACAGCTAGAGTCTGGCTTTCGGAAGCTAGGAAAAGAGTAGAAGGCGATAACAGAAGTCGAGAAAAGTGGGTAATAGTAATGTGAGTCAAAAGAAAAATAGAAAATGTTTTAATTGTAATGAAACTGGACATTTCGCCTGGGAGTGTAACACTCCCTGCAAACATTGTGACAGGATTGGACACAATCACCGAGATTGTAATTTAACTAAGGGAAAGGTAAGGCGGGACTATCGGGAGAATAAGAGAGAGTCGAAAACAACGAAAGTGAGAAAAATGGGAATGCTCACTGAGGAAAGGCTTGAGCTTTTAAATTAGGATATTTTGTTGACTCGGAATTGGAATTACGAATACAGATACATGTAAAGTGGGCTTAAATGCGAATAAGTTTTTGTTATCTACATAGCTTTGGTGGATCAGTGGTAGAATTCTCGCCTGGAACGCGAGAGTCTTGGGTTTGGTTCCCGGTTAATTCTTTTGCTAAATTCAGAGTTTTTGATTGTAATTAAACTAATTATATGGGTTGTCCAGAAAAATACGGTCGCTAGTGTTTGTATAAGATATAAATTGAACTATTTTAATGGATTGTTTAGGTTAAATTGAGTGACTGATTTATCAAAATAAATAAAATAACGAAACGAATTTCGATGCAAGACGATGTCTTTTGCCTAAATTATATGTTTGAATAATGTATTGGGAATATAGTCGTAATTAAAATGCTGAATCAAGGAAGAGATAGTTACAAAATTCTAATGAATTCTAAAATAATAATGAAGAGAGACTTAATTGTATGATGATAACACAAAAATGCGTCGTTACGTTGAATACACATTTACGTTACTCAAATTAATTTGAAAGTAGTTTAGGGACGAACTCCCACTCTTTTCTGTACTTCTGGAAGTACAATTTGGATTGGGAGATGTTGATTGATGTTGTAAGTTCTATACAAGTTCCAACATTTGTGATAAGTTGGGTTTGGTTTAACGAACCCGTAAAACTGCTGCTACAATCAGTCAAGTATGATTGTGCAATTCGTTGAAAGTCGCTGTGGCATGGAGACAGGATGAGCGCATGTTGATGACATCACTCACAATGCACTTTTGTCGCCACGGCAATGATGTTGTGACTGGGGTGTGGCAGAGAAAAGTGTTTGTGACATTTAGAAGGGAAATACGTCCATTATGTTTTTGAGTCACTTTTCAGAAGTTGATAAACATTTCCAGATACATTTTTAAAAGTAGCTGTAAATCGTCAGGGTAGTTAGGAAAGATGCTAAAAACTAGCAACAGATTCGCTAGGTAGGCATCATTGATTTATGGTGTTTATTGGACTATATTCACCTGTGTGAAGGGAGATCTGAATGTCTGAATCGTAAAACATAGTAATAATGGATTCTGATGGTTATTGATTATAAACATTGTATTCTGGTGTGTTTAAGTAGGATTCCTTCTTCCGGGACGGATGGAAGTTATCTAAAATATGTAAGTTGAAGGAGCCATGGGAAAATACGTTTACATTTTTATTAAATACCTGAGATTAAATTACTGATTTCTTACACTGAGAAATGTACGACATTTGCGACAGAGGAAAAAAGTAATACGGTTAGATAATAAATATCAGGTTAATTGCATCTAAGGCTAGCATGTTCACTTAAGTAGGCATATACATGGACGTTGTTTAAAACTTATGATTAATGATTAGAGGTAAATTGGAAATTATCATTAGGTTTGGTTAATAGTTCACTTTTGGGTTTCTGAATCGATGTAGCACAGTGAATGCTAGTTAGGCGCTTTGTGTTTTTCCTGGGAGAGTGCGAGTTTTATTGTCTTCTTGAATGTTTAAAGGGACTATTATCTTGGGGAGAGATTGAGGAGTGAGATTGAGGCCATAAATGACCAAATTGGAAAGGGCCTGAAAGGTTTTTGTTTTTTCATTAAGGTTTGCAAATATACACACATAAAACATTTGTTAGGACTATTTGTTTTAGTGCAAAGGAATTTTTAAGGGGCATGCTCACTATATGGGGTTTTCTGAGTTTTTATCTTCTGAGTTTTAATTACACAAGTGAATTTTTTGATTTTAAGGATAAAGGGTTCTTTAAAATGTCTAGGAACATGACTATACAGGGGTGGTATAACCTTTGACCTTTATCATGGCTGTCTCTTGAAGTCTGGTCAGCTTCAGGGGAGGGCCATGTAGATAATGCATTTGTGGTTATTTGGGATACTAGTTTTGAGGTAAATTAATTGACTATTATTGATTTGGTATTACAACAGGAAAAATTTCCTTTGTCATCAATAATAAATTAGGGAAGATATGATACATTGAGGTTTGGACAGGAGATATTTTAAGCCAATAGGGCAGGAAAATACGTAAGCATAAAAATTATTTATGAGAAGAAATACGTTTTAGTTCTTAGGAGTGGTAATTTACTGTGGATAAGGTTTCCACACTGAACAACATATATTCATTATTTATGAGACTGAGTTTAAGGTTAACCAAATGTTATTATTTAATAAAAAACAGTGGACTCCTGGGGGAGAGAGCTTATTAGTAAAGAATGGATTTGATATGGTTACCATTTGTTTTGGCCATTAGAAGATTTTTATTTAAATAGTATTAAAATTGACAGGGGGTATATGGCATATGAGGTGATTTGGGTTTATTGATAGGATGGGTTTAGTTTGATTAAGGTTATGTAAGGGCTTTAGAGATTGACACTATAAGACCTGTTGTTTTTTTAAGTCCATGATTTTAGATAAAGCCAAAACAGTGAGACACTTAGTTAATATTTGGATGGAACACATAGTTGTTATTGACTATTATAAGAAAAAGGCATACAGAGGGGTCTGCCATGCACTGTTGAGATCTTGAAGGTTTGAGAGCAGAGTGGAGAGGGGGGACCAGGACAGGAGCAAGGTAGGCTGTGAAATAAGATAGGTGAGAAAAGGGATACGGTTTAAATCAATAAATATATATATTTAAGAACATATATAGGCGGCACAGATACCTTTTTAAAGTAGATAAGTCACTTGACAGTGAATTGGAAAAGGATAGATATGAATGGACGCCCAAGGGAGAATTGGACATGCGGCGAATGAAAGGGGCGTTTCCTACATGATAATGTCAAACATAAGGATAATTTACACTAATTTTACCTAAGTCATTGGTTAGGTTAGGCAAGGTTGTTACCTGGCAGAGACAGGTAACAAAGGGGGGATGGGTAAGTGTTGGTCTAGGATAGGATGTGGCCTATTGGATGATAAACTAATAAAAAAAAAAAAATCTAGCTAAACAAGCAGATATAGAAATAGAAAGAAGTATTGCTAATTACATGAAAAGGTTGTTTGTTTAACCAAACCTGTATGTCCAAGATTTTATGCACTACAGGTGAATTACAGGTGAAGTCACTCAATCCAGTCCCTGAGGCCTGTTGGGGGGACCATACCAGGGACTCCTGGTAACAGCTAGCTGAAAGAGCTACCAGGATTCATATCACACTGAGGGAGGGGTAAGACACATTGACACTGTCGAACAAGCACAGTGTCCGAGAGGAGAACTGGAATTAACAGAATTCTGGGGGCCATCTCTCGGATGAAAATTTCCTTTTCCCGTCATTTCATCCCTGTGTTTGTTCATAGAAGTGAAAGTGTGTCTGGCTTCTTGCTGATGATGTTTTCTCTGGGAGAGGGTGGGGCTTTATAGGTGGGCGGTCCATCCTGAGCTGTCTGGTTGTGGGAGCCATATTCCTGATACACCATGAACCCCAAGAAGGCCAGAGGGTAATATTGACACATAGTTAGACAATGAGGATTTTGTATTAACCAAGCATAAGAGATCACTTGATCTGGATAAACAGGAAGTGAGAGTGGGATTGGGAAGGAAGTCTCAGTGGAGTTCTATGTAGACCAAATGGGGCCTCTGACTCCTTGGCAGTTTAGGACTAAGAGCAGCCATTGTGGAAGACATCTATGCAAGTCCATGTGTAGTTCATGGAAACAGGTTATAGCTCACATCATGAGAGAGGGCTACATAAATCTACATACCCAGTATGGAAGAAGATGGAGAGTAATGAAAGTAAGGGTTTCAGTTGACAACCTAGTGCCATTCCAAGTACGAGAGGTTAGAGCAGATGATAGTCAGCCAGAATACAAGCAGAGCCCCAGACAAAGCAGATACTGACCGTAGAGTTGTCCAGAGCCAAGGCCGATGTGGATGGTTCAGATGAAAGATTTTAAGGAAGTGATTGAGGTGGAAACTGTTATGGGATTCTAACCTATGGTTAGGCATGCCTCAGCAAAACCTCAGTTCATACTCATTTCCTTTCCATTTGATGGAATTGCTACACCCATGGAATGGCCTGTATGATAAAGCGGTTCAAGAGGGCAGGAAGCTGAACTATGACAGTTGCATTGATCTGTGATATGTGTCCCCAGGTGCCGATTACATCCAGATTTTCTCTTTCACAGTGACAGGATTTTATGGATCGCTACATAACACACGGATGGGAAGTAGGGGGAGTCAGTACATGCAATAGGACTGAGAATGTTACAACTGAGAAGACAATGAGAGACCTGACTGGCAGATGAAAAGGTTTAGAGTGTGGAAGTATGAAGCTGTGACCTAACCTGCCTACCAATTGGAACGGTAGTTATGCACTAGTGCAGTTAGGCATGCTCTTTACCCTTACTCAGATCCAATTCAAAGCGAGGAATTAGATCTTAGCAGGATTAGAGTCAAGTATTTTCTAGTGGTCCACTCTCAATAAAAATGTGGACTAGATCAATTATACCAGAGATGTAATGAATGGCTTGGCAGAATAGAATAGAATCGAGATAGATATGTTATTGGCAGAAAAGGGTGGGGTTTGTGTGTTATTCGGGTCGATGTGATGTACGTTTATCCCAAATAATACAGCTCCGGATGGATGAGTGACCAAGGCCTTGGTAGGTTTAACCACCCTAGCTCACGAGTTGGCAGTGACCTCAGGGGTGGATACCTTTCTGACTAATTGGTTTGACAGTATGTTTGGGAAATGGAAAAATTTCATGATTACTGTGTTATGGGCTACCTTCACATGTGTGACTGTGTTAGTTTTGTGCGGATGTGGTTTGATTCCGTGTGTGAAAGTTCTCGTTTCCAGGATTCTGGAGAAATCGATGACACAACAGATGATGATGTACGGACCAATTCTAAGCTCTGATCAGTGAAATGATGAATGTATGGGCCCGGATCTAGTGGAAAACGACTCCGGATCTTTGAATTATGTGGAACCGAGATTGGACGAGACTGTATTTGATGTTTAGAGAATTTAGATGGTTACATGTTTCAATGTATAGACTGTTTCTTTAATGAAGATTGTAACGAAAATCCTAATAGAAGTGTTACAATTCTGATATAAGTTAGAACAGTCATTGATGTTGATGGAGTGTAAATACATATATTGATTTGGTATTATTCTTGTATAAACATTTAAGTTTATAGCTACATATCTTTTGATATGTAGCTATGAATTGTTTTGTTATTTAGGGTGGATTGTTAGGAATTTTGTTAATAAATAGTTAAAACAAATTCTAGCTTTAAATAAAAATATAACAAATTGAACTCTGCATGCCTGGTGAAAAGAGATTTGTGTTGTGGGTTATAAAGTAAGCAGAAAGGGTCATTCAACTCTGGTTGAACTGACCCAACTTAGCCCTGAGATGTTTAGATAAGGCTGTGGGTCACTTTTTAGGTCTTTCATTATCTTGAGTTGTCTGCTCAAGTGGTAATCAATTATAGTGAGCCTTCAGGATAAATGATTATATGGTGTTTTCATGTGAGTGCCCTGTGAGGTTAGAATGAACTTTTGAACCTGTTTTCTATTTGATTAGGACAATGAGACGCATTCTGTAACCTATGACGTCATATATTGTATATAAGTCTGTGTTTATGATCAAATGGGAGCTTGCTCCGAGAATAAACACTATTATCTACTTTTAATATGACTGTATCCTGTCTATTTTATGTTAATAAGTATCTTACAAATTCTTATAAATAGACAGTTTGAATTTAATTAATGAGTATATTGTAGGAATCATTTAATTCCACTAACATGTGGCAATTATTTGTGTATTTACGGTTTTATTCACATGTTTTCAAATCTAGGTGACAAATCATGCATTCCGATTCTTGCACAGATTGTAATGGGCACATATTATGTGTGTAAAATACTTTTTTGAAGGTTGTACTGATTATGATGAGCTAAGCTAATTCCAGCTGTGTAGTCATGTTTGTTGACGTTCAATGCATTCTGGGTTCACGTAATCGTCTGTTTGACCAAAGATGTTATAACAAAATGAGGTGAGTAAGAGTTCACTCGTTTTTTGAGGACTTCCGGAAATGAATGGTGGGATGTGAACGACGGTAGACGACACACCCCTTCAACATGCATACTATAAACAGACCAAACTCATCTCGTCTTCTCTTATTATCTTCGGTTTCTGTGAGGAAAAAAAATGCATGGCTGCGCGCTGAAACTAACCGTCGGATTACTTTCGATTTCTAAAAAGTGCTTTACCTAATTATTTCGATCAATGGTGTGCTCACCCGTGATGTGATTAATTATACATAATAATTGCTATTAGCTAATTCATATTGTAGTTTGTCAGCCGAGAGTTAGAAAATATGACTGCTTGTGTTGGGTCAATCTTTCCTCAGCGCTAGGACAAATGTAGCCTACATTTTTCCGGTTAGGATGATTGTGTTATGCTATATATTCTTCTGTGAATATCTGAACATTGAATCCAAAAATAAACTGCTCACATTCTGGACATAACTTTGTAAGGACTGTGTTTGTGTAAATAGTTTCTGAAAAAAGTGTGGCCAGCTCAAACGCTGATTGTTGCGTCATTCGAAACTGGCCGTTCTAAACGAGCGTTCTAAATGAGTGTTCTAATCACACGGGTGTGATCGTACGCTTCAGGGACCACTGTAGAACGATCACACCCGTGTGATGGTACGTGTGAAAGGGTTAATGGGTCTGCGGTCAAACGACCACCCATCATCACTGTCAAACGCTCCCTAAAACACTTCAGCGAGCAGGCCTTTCTAATCGACCTGGCCCGGGTATCCTGGAAGGATATTGACCTCATTCCGTCAGTAGAGAATGCCTGGTTATTCTTTAAAAGTTCCTTCCTCACCATCTTAAATAAGCATGCCCCATTCAAAGTATGTAGAACCGATATAGCCCTTGGTTCACTCCAGACCTGACTGCCCTTGACCAGCATAAAAACATCCTGTGGCGTACCGCATATTCCATGTATAACTCTGTGCTGTTGTTTGTGTCGCACTGCTTTGCTTTATCTTGGCCAGGTCGCAGTTGTAAATGAGAACTTGTTCTCAACTGGCCTACCTGGTTAAATAAAGGTTAAATAAAAAAAATATAATACTAACATTATTTTAACAAAATAGTTTAAAGGGAAATTTCACAATTTTCATCATCTCCAGCACCACCCCAACATTTGTGAAAATGGCACGTTTCCATGTTTTGTAGTAAAAGAAGATAGTGTGGCAAAGAAGGGGGTCGAGTGATAAATGGCAGATAGAGCAGAACTAATAAACGGGCTCTGCCCGATCACTAAAATGGCCACCCCGATCAGAACTACAGATCACAAAATGGCCGACTGCCAAAACTACAAGTCCCAGAAGCAAGGGGAACCCTCAGAAGGTGGAGCCGACACACAGATAAAGGGTCAAGAAAAACCAGGAAGAGAGAGAGAGGGGTGGAAGGATCTATGAGCCGTAGAGAAAGAGACAATAGATATTGGCTGGATTTACCGTGTATGAGCTGGACTGTTTTGGACTTACCTGTTGGCGTTTGGACCTGGACATACCGAGAACCCGATTCGTGTACTGAACCCTGCTATCCTTGACCTTGCCTACGACCTGGGTGGACCATGACGGAGAAACAAACACACAGGTACTGTCCTGTTCGAAAGAACTCTCATTCTGGGGTAATTTGGTGACAGTTTCCCACTTAATTTGTGACAAACGCTCATAACCTTGAAGAGGTTTGCCACACGTGGTGGAGAATGTGGGCATATGAACTAACCATTCCGCTGGTTAGGTAAAAAAAAAAAAAAAAAAAAAAAAAGTTCAGTTAGCACTCCAAAGGGGAGTCAGGTTTATTTATTTTTTTGTGGCTTTGTTGGGTTAGGACAGTTTCTCAGGAAAATTTGTATGGAGGGAGCCATACAAGCCCTGTTACAAGCGGCGGCCACCCAACAAGAGGCAACTAGAGCTCAACAAATAGCTCATCAGGATGCAATGCGAATGTACCAGGACACGTTACAGGTCCAGCACCGCACCAACCAGCTGCTCAGAGAAGAGCAAGAGAGAAACACCCGGGAGTTAAGAGAAGGCCTAAAGGGGCTAGCGGACCAAATTGGAGCTCAATTACCAGCTGCAAATACCCAGAGGCGGGCCAATCATTTTCTTCAAAAAATGACAGCACAGGATGATGTGGAAGCATATCTTACCACCTTCGAAAGGACTGCAGAGAGGGAGAAGTGGCCGAAAGAAGAATGGGCAGGGCTTCTGGCACCATACCTGGCAGGGGACGCTCAAAAAGCGTATTTCGACCTGGAGTTGACAGATGCACAGGATTACGATAAACTAAAGGGAGAGATTCTGGCAAGACTGGGAGTGACCGATACCGTGAGGGCACACCGCTTTCACCAGTGGTCCTACCGATCTGGACAACCTCCCCGAACACAGATGTTCGACTTGATTCACCTGGCACGGAAATGGTTGCGACCGGAGACCCGTTCCTCCGCCGAGATTGTCGAGACCATCGTACTCAACCAGTTTCAGCGAGGTCTACCCCAAGAAGTGCGACGATGGGTTGGCCAGAACGAGGTACTTTCCGCCGACCATCTCGTGGGCCTAGTTGAACGGTATTGTACGGCAGGAACAGCTGAGCAGGCACAGGAGGAAAGATTCCCATTCCTCAGGCCTGGGCGAACCAGCGGACAGGGTAAGACTGTCCCAACAGGTGGAGGGGGAAGAGAGCAGCGTGGGGGCATGAGGAAAGAATCAGAATCGGGCCGAGACACTAAGGGAGAAAACGGAAACCGGGACCGGGGGTCGAGGGGGTCTCCCGCCCGAACGCCTATTATCTGTTACAATTGTAATCGACCAGGACATATTGCAGCCTACTGCCCTATTAAAGAAGAGCCAATGCAATGTAACCTCTGTGAAAAAGAAGATGATATGTGGTATGCATGTCCTGTTGTAACCACTGTACTTGAAAGATCAAGAAACAAACATATGTGCAGGGTGACGGTTGAAGGGAAAGAGGTTGAAGCACTGCTGGATTCCGGCAGTATGCTAACCCTGGTCGTTGCAAACCTAGTGCCAACTCATAAACTGGATACAAGTCAGGATATCAGTGTTACATGCATTCATGGGGATACCCGTCTGTACCCCACAGCCTTAGTGAGCATACAAACAGAGGACGATCTGCTGAATTGTGAGGTCGGCGTGGTCCCAAAGATGCCATATGATGTAATATTGGGTAGACACTTTCCTAACTTTGCGAAGTTAGGCCAAAAGAATGGCATATTTGAGAAGCCAACAACCCTGACCAAGCAGGAAGAAGCATGGGGCCTTCAACCAAAGCCAAGAAAAGAGGTCTCCCAGGGGCCAACCTCACAGGTGCTAGTAGGGGAGGATGAGGATGAAGTGGCAAACCTCGTTGACAACGAACAGCCCGGTACTAGTGGGGCTGGGGTCGATCTGAATCCAGAGGTTGACGATCTAGAACCAGCAGACCTGGCAGGGTCCTTGACTAATTTCGGGACGGCCCAAAACCAGGATCCAACCCTGCAGCAAGCCAGAGCAGACGTGCAGGTCGTCGATGATACTCCCATAAATGATGGGATGAGGCCTAATAGTTTTCCCCACTTCATTATGAAAAAGGGTTTGGTGTACAGAGTCTCAAAAATAGGGGTTGATGTGGTTGAACAGTTGTTGGTCCCCACCCGGTACCGGAGGACAGTACTGGATCTAGCTCATGGGCACATTCTGGGTGGACACCTTGGTATCGATAAAACCAGAGACCGGATTGTAAGGAGGTTTTACTGGCCAGGAATTCAGGCTGAAGTGGCTCGGCATTGTGGAGAGTGCCCGGAGTGCCAGTTAACAGCTCCCCGACCAGCTGTTAGAAGCCCGTTAGTGCCACTCCCCATAATCGAAACGCCATTTGAGAGGATAGCGATGGATATAGTGGGCCCACTACCCAAGTCCGCCAGAGGACACCAGTACATTCTGGTCATTCTAGATTATGCCACTCGCTACCCAGAAGCCATTCCCCTTCGGACGATGACTTCCAAAAATATTGCCAAGGAATTAGTGCTCTTGTTCACCAGGGTAGGGGTTCCAAAGGAGATCCTTACTGACCAGGGGACCCCTTTTATGTCCCGCCTTATGGCGGACCTTTGTAAATTGTGGCAGGTGAAACAGTTGAGGACATCGGTTTACCATCCTCAGACGGACGGGCTGGTTGAGAGATTCAACAGGACCCTGAAGTCAATGCTCAGGAAGGTAATCGATAAGGATGGGAAAAACTGGGATTGCATGTTTCCGTATCTGATGTTTGCCATTAGAGAGGTTCCTCAAGCCTCGCTGGGGTTTTCTCCCTTTGAGCTGGTATATGGGAGGCACCCCCGGGGAATCTTAGACATCGCCCGGGAAACCTGGGAGCACCAATCCACCCCGTATACTAGTGTCATAGAGCACGTCACGGCAATACAAGACAGGATAGCCACAGTCATGCCCATCGTCCGAGAGCACATGAGACAAGCACAAGAGCACCAGCGGCACACTTATAACCGGCAGGCTACCCTGAGGGAATTTCAACCGGGAGATAAGGTGTTAGTGCTGATCCCCACGGTAGAGTGCAAACTACTAGCCACATGGAAAGGACCATATGAAGTACTGGAGAGAATAGGAGAAGTGAATTATCGGATCCGACAGCCAGGTCGACGGCCACAGGAACAGATCTATCACATAAACCTGTTAAAAGCATGGAGAGAGAGAGAAACACTAATGGTCACATACCCTACACACACTCAGGGGGCAGCCGAAGTAAATATTTCACCTACTCTGTCCCCAGCACAAGTACAGGAAGTAAAGACCCTGATCCAGAAAAACAGAGATGTGTTTTCAGAGGTACCCGGCCGAACTGAGGTTACGGCTCAAGATATCGTTTCCCTACCAGGGAGAAAAGTGAGCATGAGGCCATATCGGGTACCCGAGGCTCGACAGGCCGCGATTAGAGCAGAGACAGAGAAAATGTTGACAGCTGGAGTGATCGAGGAGTCACATAGTGAGTGGTCTAGCCCAATTGTGATGGTCTCCAAGCCCGATGGGTCTTTGCGGTTCTGTAACGACTTTCGGAAGGTAAATGAAATCTCCAAGTTTGATGCCTACCCCATGCCCCGAGTAGACGAACTACTGGAGAAAGTTGGTAAAGCTCGGTACATTACGACCCTGGACCTGACAAAAGGGTACTGGCAAATTCCTCTGACCCCCAGGGCCAAAGAAAAGACAGCCTTTGCAACCCCTGACGGTTTGTTTCAATACACCGTCATGCCATTCGGCTTACACGGGGCCCCAGCCACCTTTCAACGGCTCATGAACAAGGTCCTAAAACCGCACCAGGCATACGCCGCAGCTTATTTAGATGACGTGGGAATCTACAGCCCTGATTGGGAATCCCACTTACCCCGGGTACAGGCGGTGTTAGACGCCCTTAGAAAGGCAGGGCTCACGGCGAACCCTGCCAAGTGTTATGTGGGGTTAGGGGAAACAGAGTATCTGGGATACACCGTGGGAAGAGGGTTAATCAAACCCCAACGTAAGAAGGTGGAGGCAATTAGAGAATGGCCGAAACCAGTAAATAAGAAGCAAGTTCGAGCCTTCCTAGGGCTGACCGGTTACTACCGGAAGTTCATCCCAAGTTATGCCACAGTGGCCGCCCCACTCACCGACATGACTAGAGCCAGAGGGCCAAACATGGTCAAATGGGATGAAAGGGCCACCAAAGCATTTAGGACATTACAGGAGGCTCTCTGCTGTAATCCAGTGCTAGTGGTACCAGACTTTGAGAAAGAGTTTGTGGTTCAGACGGATGCCTCAGAGGTCGGCTTGGGAGCAGTGCTATCCCAAGAGGTAGAAGGGGTGGAGCACCCCATCCTGTTTTTAAGCAGGAAGCTGGAACCACGGGAAACCAACTACGCGGTCGTTGAGAAAGAGGCACTGGCAGTAAAGTGGGCTCTAGAAAGCCTGAAATACTACCTGCTGGGGCGCCACTTCACCCTCATCAGTGACCATGCACCACTCACCTGGATGCATAGGGCTAAAGAGAAGAACGCTCGGGTGATGCGGTGGTTTTTGAGTCTCCAACCGTTTCACTTTGACTTGAAACACAAAGCAGGGAAGGAAATGGGAAATGTGGATGGGTTATCCCGCATGTACGCATATTTTGCTGCGGTAGCCCGACCTAGGGGGTCGGATCTAGGGGGGGAGATGTGTGGCAAAGAAGGGGGTCGAGTGATAAATGGCAGATATGTGAGAGCAGAACTAATAAACGGGCTCTGCCCGATCACTAAAATGGCCACCCCGATCAGAACTACAGATCACAAAATGGCCGACTGCCAAAACTACAAGTCCCAGAAGCAAGGGGAACCCTCAGAAGGTGGAGCCGACACACAGATAAAGGGTCAAGAAAAACCAGGAAGAGAGAGAGAGGGGTGGAAGGATCTATGAGCCGTAGAGAAAGAGACAATAGATATTGGCTGGATTTACCGTGTATGAGCTGGACTGTTTTGGACTTACCTGTTGGCGTTTGGACCTGGACATACCGAGAACCCGATTCGTGTACCGAACCCTGCTATCCTTGACCTTGCCTACGACCTGGGTGGACCATGACGGAGAAACAAACACACAGGTACTGTCCTGTTCGAAAGAACTCTCATTCTGGGGTAATTTGGTGACAGTTTCCCACTTAATTTGTGACAAACGCTCATAACCTTGAAGAGGTTTGCCACAATAGATACAAATAAGTGTTTCCAGTGACATCATCAACCAATTAGTAGACAATTCGTAGGCAATTAGTAGGCAATACATACTCATAATTGGTTAAAATCATGATGCACTCCTCTGATGTCATTGGAAATACTTACAGTGCCTTCAGAATGCACACATACCCCTTGACTTATTCTACATTTTGTTGTGTTACAGACTGAATTCAAAATGGATAAAAAAAAAAAAATCTCTCCACCATCTACACACAGTAATACCCCACAATGACAATGTGAAAACAGGATTTTAGAAATGTTTGCAAACGTATTGAAAATAAAATACAGAAATATCTAATTTACATAAGTATTGAAGCCATTCCAGCATTACTTTGGCTGTATGCTGAGGGTCAATGTCCTTTTGGAAAATAAATCTTTGCCCCAGTCTACGATCGTTTGCACTCTGAAGCAGGTTCTCATTAAGGATTTGCCTGTGTTCCCTCTATCCTTACCAGTCTCCCAGTCCCTGCCGCTGAAAAGCATCCCCATAGTATGATGCTGCCACGACCATGCGTCACTGTAGGGATGGTGTTAGACAGGTGATGAGCTGTGCCTGGTTTTCTCCAGACATAGCGCTTTGCATTCAGGCCAAATAGTAACATTTCTGTCTCATCAGAATCTTTCAGGTGTCCTTTTGCAAACTCCTGACATGTGCCTTTTACTCAGGATTAGCTTCCGTCTGGTCACTCTCCCATAAAGCCCAGATTGGTGAAGTGCTCCCATCTCAGCCAAGGAACTCTGTAGTTCTGTCAGAGCGGGTCATTCTAGGTCACTTCCCTGACCAAGGTCCTTCTTGCCCAGTTGCTCAGTTTGGTTGGACAGCTAGTTGTAGGCGGTGTCTGGGTATTTCCCAATGATGGAAACCACTGTGCCCTTGGAAACTTTCAACAATCTAGAAATTGTTTTATACCCTTCCCCAGATATACAGTGCATTCGGAAAGTATTCAGACCCCTTGACTTTTTCCACATTTTGATAAATTACAGCCTTGTACTAAAATGTATTAAATCGTTTTTTCCCCCTCATCAATCTACACACAATACCCCATAATGACAAAGCAAAATCAGGTTTTTATAAATTTTTGCAAAGAATATTACATTTACATAAGTATTCAGACCCTTCACGCAGTACTTTGTTAAAGCACCTTTGGCAGCGATTACAGCCTCGAGTCTTCTTGGGTATGACGTTACAAGCTTGGCACACCTGTATTTGGGGAGTTTCTCCCATTTCTCTATGCATATCCTCTCAAGCTCTGTCAGGTTGGACGGGGAGCTTTGCTGCACAGCTATTTTCAGGTCTCTCCAGAGATGTTCGATCGGGTTCAAGTTTGGGCTCTGGCTGGGCCACTCAAGAACATTCAGAGACTTGTCCCGAAGCCAGTCCTGCGTTGTCTTGGCTGTGTGTTTAGGGTTGTAGTCCTGTTGGAAGGTGATATGCATAAAACAGAGTTTCCGGGTTGGAGCGAGCGGTCGCATCTCGCACTTCGCTCCGCAGGTAGTATAACTTTTCATTACATTTCATTATAGCACAACGGTTTGATTTGTCTGATCTTAGCAATTTCTTCTTAGCTAGCTACATAGCCGTCTTTGTATCAAAGATAATTGCGTAATTATCGTAATTCGTCGTCCTAACGTAGTCAACACTGCTATCTGGCCAGCAGCTAGCCAGCTAGCCAACGTCCACCGTCTACCGAATAGCAGCACTGTAGAAACTATTACACTCAACGGAACGACTTGATTAGTGTAGTGTTAGCTAGCTACATAGTTGTCTTTGCTGTCTTCGTATCCAAGATAATTGTGTAGTTTAGAGTGTGTAGTTTTAGAGTGATTATCTTAATTTACCGAGGTTAGCTAGCCAGCTATTTGTCGTCCTTAACGTAGGAAACACTGCTAGCTAGCCAACAGCTAGCCAACGTCTACCGAATAGCAGCACTGTAGAAACTATTACACTCAACGGAACGACTTGATTAGCGTAGTGTTAGCTAGCTACATAGTTGTCTTTGCTGTCTTCGTATCCAAGATAATTGTGTAGATTACAGTAATTATCGTAATTTACCGAGGTTAGCTAGCCAGCTATTTGTCGTCCCTCTTAACGTAGGAAACACTGCTAGCTAGCCAGCAGCTAGCCAGCTAGCCAACGTCTACCGTCTACCGAATAGCAGCACTGTAGAGACTATTACATTACAACGGAACGACTTGGTTAGTGTAGTGTTAGCTAGCTACATAGTTGTCTTTGCTGTCAAGATAATTGTGTAGTTTTTGAGTAATTGTCGAGGTTACCTAGCCAGTTACCGAGGCTACCTAGCCAGCTACACTTTCAAACTAAGTCAACAACGCAGCCATTGCTAGCTAGCCTACTTCAGCAGCACTGTATCATTTTTAGTCAATAAGATTTCTTGCAACGTAAGTTTAACTTTCTGAACATTCGAGACGTGTAGTCCACTTGTCATTCCAATCTCCTTTGCATTAGCGTAGCCTCTTCTGTAGCCTGTCAACTATGTGTCTGTCTATCCCTCTTCTCTCCTCTCTGCACAGACCATACAAACGCTTCACACCGCGTGGCCGCTGCCTGGTGGTCCCAGCGCGCACGACCCACGTGGAGTTCCAGGTCTCCGGCAGCCTCTGGAACTGCCGATCTGCGGCCAACAAGGCAGAGTTCATCTCAGCCTATGCTTCCCTCCAGTCCCTCGACTTCTTGGCACTGACGGAAACATGGATTACCACAGATAACACTGCTACTCCTACTGCTCTCTCCTCGTCTGCCCACGTGTTCTCGCACACCCGAGAGCTTCTGGTCAGCGGGGTGGTGGCACTGGGATCCTCATCTCTCCCAAGTGGACATTCTCTCTTTCTCCCCTGACCCATCTGTCTATCGCCTCCTTTGAATTCCATGCTGTCACAGTTACCAGCCCTTTCAAGCTTAACATCCTTATAATTTATCGCCCCCCAGGTTCCCTTGGAGAGTTCATCAATGAGCTTGACGCCTTGATAAGCTCCTTTCCTGAGGATGGCTCACCTCTCACAGTTCTGGGTGACTTTAACCTCCCCACGTCTACCTTTGACTCATTCCTCTCTGCCTCCTTCTTTCCACTCCTCTCCTCTTTTGACCTCACCCTCTCACCTTCCCCCCCTACTCACAAGGCAGGCAATACGCTTGACCTCATCTTTACTAGATGCTGTTCTTCCACTAATCTCATTGCAACTCCCCTCCAAGTCTCTGACCACTACCTTGTATCCTTTTCCCTCTCGCTCTCATCCAACACTTCCCACACTGCCCCTACTCGGATGGTATCGCGCCGTCCCAACCTTCGCTCTCTCTCCCCCGCTACTCTCTCCTCTTCCATCCTATCATCTCTTCCCTCTGCTCAAACCTTCTCCAACCTATCTCCTGATTCTGCCTCCTCAACCCTCCTCTCCTCCCTTTCTGCATCCTTTGACTCTCTATGTCCCCTATCCTCCAGGCCGGCTCGGTCCTCCCCTCCTGCTCCGTGGCTCGACGACTCATTGCGAGCTCACAGAACAGGGCTCCGGGCAGCCGAGCGGAAATGGAGGAAAACTCGCCTCCCTGCGGACCTGGCATCCTTTCACTCCCTCCTCTCTACATTCTCCTCTTCTGTCTCTGCTGCTAAAGCCACTTTCTACCACTCTAAATTCCAAGCATCTGCCTCTAACCCTAGGAAGCTCTTTGCCACCTTCTCCTCCCTCCTGAATCCTCCCCCCCCCCCCCCTCCTCCCTCTCTGCGGATGACTTCGTCAACCATTTTGAAAAGAAGGTCGACGACATCCGATCCTCGTTTGCTAAGTCAAACGACACCGCTGGTTCTGCTCACACTGTCCTACCCTGTGCTTTGACCTCTTTCTCCCCTCTCTCTCCAGATGAAATCTCGCGTCTTGTGACGGCCGGCCGCCCAACAACCTGCCCGCTTGACCCTATCCTCTCTTCTCCAGACCATTTCCGGAGACCTTCTCCCTTACCTCACCTCGCTCATCAACTCATCCTTGACCGCTGGCTACGTCCCTTCCGCCTTCAAGAGAGCGAGAGTTGCACCCCTTCTGAAAAAACCTACACTCGATCCCTCTGATGTCAACAACTACAGACCAGTATCCCTTCTTTCTTTTCTCTCCAAAACTCTTGAACGTGCCGTCCTTGGCCAGCTCACCTGCTATCTCTCTCAGAATGACCTTCTTGATCCAAATCAGTCAGGTTTCAAGACTAGTCATTCAACTGAGACTGCTCTTCTCTGTGTCACGGAGGCGCTCCGCACTGCTAAAGCTAACTCTCTCTCCTCTGCTCTCATCCTTCTAGACCTATCGGCTGCCTTTGATACGGTGAACCATCAGATCCTCCTCTCCACCCTCTCCGAGTTGGGCATCTCCGGCGCGGCCCACGCTTGGATTGCATCCTACCTGACAGGTCGCTCCTACCAGGTGGCGTGGCGAGAATCTGTCTCCGCACCACGTGCTCTCACCACTGGTGTCCCCCAGGGCTCTGTTCTAGGCCCTCTCCTATTCTCGCTATACACCAAGTCACTTGGCTCTGTCATATCCTCACATGGTCTCTCCTATCATTGCTATGCAGACGACACACAATTAATCTTCTCCTTTCCCCCTTCTGATAACCAGGTGGCGAATCGCATCTCTGCATGTCTGGCAGACATATCAGTGTGGATGACGGATCACCACCTCAAGCTGAACCTCGGCAAGACGGAGCTGCTCTTCCTCCTGGGGAAGGACTGCCCGTTCCATGATCTTGCCATCACGGTTGACAACTCCATTGTGTCCTCCTCCCAGAGCGCTAAGAACCTTGGCGTGATCCTGGACAACACCCTGTCGTTCTCAACCAACATCAAGGCGGTGACCCGTTCCTGTAGGTTCATGCTCTACAACATTCGCAGAGTACGACCCTGCCTCACACAGGAAGCGGCGCAGGTCCTAATCCAGGCACTTGTCATCTCCCGTCTGGATTACTGCAACTCGCTGTTGGCTGGGCTCCCTGCCTGTGCGATTAAACCCCTACAACTCATCCAGAACGCCGCAGCCCGTCTGGTGTTCAACCTTCCCAAGTTCTCTCACGTCACCCCGCTCCTCCGCTCTCTCCACTGGCTTCCAGTTGAAGCTCGCATCCGCTACAAGACCATGGTGCTTGCCTACGGAGCTGTGAGGGGAACGGCACCTCCGTACCTTCAGGCTCTGATCAGGCCCTACACCCAAACAAGGGCACTGCGTTCATCCACCTCTGGCCTGCTCGCCTCCCTACCTCTGAGGAAGTACAGCTCCCGCTCAGCCCAGTCAAAACTGTTCGCTGCTCTGGCACCCCAATGGTGGAACAAACTCCCCCACGACGCCAGGTCAGCGGAATCAATCACCACCTTCCGGAGACACCTGAAACCCCACCTCTTTAAGGAATACCTAGGATAGGATAAAGTAATCCTTCTAACCCCCCCCCCCCCCCTTAGAGTTAGATGCACTATTGTAAAGTGGTTGTTCCACTGGACATCATAAGGTGAATGCACCAACTTGTAAGTCGCTCTGGATAAGAGCGTCTGCTAAATGACTTAAATGTAAATGTAAATGTGAACCTTCGCCCCAGTCTGAGGTCATGAGTGCTCTGGAGCAGGTTTTCATCAAGGATCTCTCTGTACTTTGCTCTGTTTATCTTTGCCTAGATCCTGACTAGTCTCCCAGTCCCTGCCGCTGAAAAACATCCCCATAGCATGATGCTGCCACCACCGTGCTTCACTCTAGTGATGGTGACAGGTTTCCTCCAGAGGTGACGCTTGGCATTCAGGCCAAAGAGTTCCATCTTGGTTTCATCATACCAGAGAATCTTGTTTCTCATGGTCTGAGAGTCTTTATTTGCCGTTTGGCAAACTCCAAGCGGGCTGTCATGCGCCTTTTACTGAGGAACTGTACATGAACTGTACATTTCAGAAGTTGAGACATAAAATGGTATTGTTAAAAAGGTCCTCTATTACAGTAAAATAATGTCTCAATGTGTTTCGGTGTCCATATGACTGATTCTATTGACCAAACCTCAAATGCAAATAGCTTGTTGTCAGTGAGGAAGAAGTGATCTTTCACTTTTGTTGTTGTGAGTGGCAGGGAGAGGGGCTTGTTGTCTGTGTGCGAATGGGAAGGTGCACAGAAGGAGCGAAAGCGATGAGACCAAAAAGACAAATGCTCATAAAACAAAATAAAAACCTTGATTCTTGCGATACAAGCATTTGGAACATCGCACTAAAACATCCATTTTAATTAATCAAACTAATGCGATATATCGCCCAGCCCTAACACACACATGTGGGCGACAGTCATACACACATACACACACACAAATGAAAGGAGATACGTGCACACACACACACACATACACACACATGCAAATGCAAATAGTCCGGGTAGCCATTTGATAAGCTGTTCAGGAGTCTTATGTCTTGGGGGTAGAAGCTGTTAAGAAGCCTTTTGGTTCTAGACTTGGCGCTCCGGTACCGTTTGCCGTGTGGTAGCAGAGAGAACAGTCTATGACTAGGGTGGCTGGAGTCTCTGACAATTTTTAGGGCCTTCCTCAGACACCGCCTGGTATACAGGTCCTGGATGGCAGGAAGCTTGGCCCCAGTGATGTATTGGGCCGTACACACTACCCTCTGTAGCACCTTACGACTGGAGGCTGAGCAGTTGCCATACCAGGCAGTGATGCAACAAGTCAGGATGCTCTCGATGGTGCAGCTGTAGAACATTTTGAGGATCTGAGGAACCATGCCAAATCTTCTCAGTCTCGTGCCCTCTTTATGACTGTCTTGGTGTGCTTGGACCATGATAGTTTGTTAGTGATGTGGACACCAAGGGACTCGAAGCTCTTAACCTGTTCCACTATAGCCACATTGATGAGAATGGGGCATGCTCTGCCCTCCTTTTCCTGTAGTCCATGATCATCTCCTTTGTCTTGATCACGTTGAGGGAGAAGTTGTTATCCTGGTACCACACATCCTGGCAGCGCACTGCCAGGTCTCTGACCTCCTCCCTATAGGCTCCCGTTGTCGGTGATCAGGCCTACCATTGTTGTGTCATCGGCAAACTTAATGAGGGTGTTGGAGTCGTGCCTGGCCGTGCAGTCATGGGTGAGCAGAGAGTACAGGAGGGGACTGAGCACGCACCCCTGAGGGGCCCCCATGTTGAGGATCAGTGTGGCAGATGTGACCCCACCTGGGGGCGGCACGTCAGGAAGTCCAGGATCCAGTTGGAGAGGGAGGTGTTTAGTGCCAGGGTCCTTAGCTTAGTGATGAGCTTTGTGGGCACTATGGTGTTGAACACTGAGCTGTAGTCAATGAATAGCATTCTCACATAGGTTTTCCTTTTGTTCAGGTGGGAAAGGGCAGTGTGGAGTGCAATAGAGATTATGTCATCTGTGGATCTGTTGGTGCGGTATGCAAATTGGAGTGGGTCTAGGTTTCTGGGATAATGGTGATGATGTGAGCCATGACCAGCCTTTCAAAGCACTTCATGGCTACAGACGTGAGTGCTACGGGTCGGTAGTCATTTAGGCAGGTTACCTTGGTGTTCTTGGGCACAGGAACTATGCTTGAAACATGTTGGTATTGCAGACTCAGACAGGGAGAGGTTGAAAATGTCAGTGAAGACACTTGCCAGTTGGTCAGCGCATGCTCGCAGTACACGTCCTGGTAATCCGTCTGGCCTTGTGAATGTTGACCTGTTTAAAGGTCTTATTCACATAGGCTACGTAGAGCTTGATCACAAAGTCGTCAGGAACAGCTGGTGCTCTCGTGCATGCTTCAGTGTTGACACACACATACAGAGAGAGAGAGAGAGAGAGAGGGAGAGAGACCTAAACAGAGAAAGTGAGAAGTGGAAAGAAAGAGAGCGTATGAGAGAAAGAGAAGAGAGAGTGAATAAGAGAAAGAGAAGAAGAGAGAGTGAGCGTGAAAGAGAAGAGGAGAGAGTGAGCGTATAAGAGAAAGAGAAGAAGAGAGAGTGAGCGTGAAAGAGAAGAAGAGAGAGTGAGCGTATTAGAGAAAGAAAAGAAGAGAGAGTGAGCGTATCAGAGAAATAGAAGAAGAGAGAGTGAGCGTATGAGAGAGTGAGCGTATCAGAGAAAGAGAAGAAGAGAGAGTGAGCGTATAAGAGAAAGAGAAGAAGAGAGAGTGAGCGTATCAGAGAAAGAGAAGAAGAGAGAGTGAGCGTATAAGAGAAAGAGAAGAAGAGAGAGTGAGCGTGAAAGAGAAGAAGAGAGAGTGAGCGTATAAGAGAAAGAGAAGAAGAGAGAGTGAGCGTATTAGAGAAAGAAAAGAAGAGAGAGTGAGCGTATCAGAGAAATAGAAGAAGAGAGAGTGAGCGTATGAGAGAGTGAGCGTATCAGAGAAAGAGAAGAAGAGAGAGTGAGCGTATAAGAGAAAGAGAAGAAGAGAGAGTGAGCGTATCAGAGAAAGAGAAGAAGAGAGAGTGAGCGTATAAGAGAGTGAGCGTATCAGAGAAAGAGAAGAAGAGAGAGTGAGCGTATAAGAGAAAGAAAAGAAGAGAGAGTGAGCGTATCAGAGAAATAGAAGAAGAGAGAGTGAGTGTATGAGAGAGTGAGCGTATCAGAGAAAGAGAAGAAGAGAGAGTGAGCGTATAAGAGAAAGAGAAGAAGAGAGAGTGAGCGTATCAGAGAAAGAGAAGAAGAGAGAGTGAGCGTATCAGAGAAAGAGAAGAAGAGAGAGTGAGCGTATCAGAGAAAGAGAAGAAGAGAGAGTGAGCGTATAAGAGATGTATGCAGTGCAAGCGTCATTGTTCTAGTCGATTTGAGACATTACTTGGATTGTGACCCAGGAGAGCACTGGAGGATGTCAGAGAACCACACAATACACACACACACACACATACATACACACACATGTGCAATCACACCATATAAAAACACACACACACACAGAATAAAGCCTGTCTTATTTTGTTAATAAAGTAAATTTCCACTTCTCACTTTCTCTGGGCTCCCGAGTGGCACAGCGGTCTAAGGCACTGCATCTCAGTGCTAGACGCATCACTACAGTCCCTGGTTTGAATCCAGGCTGTATCACATCCAGCTGTGATTGGGAGTCCCATAGGGTGGTGCACAATTGGCCCAGCGTCGTCCGGGTTTGGCCGGGGTAGGTATCATTGTAAATAAGAATTTGTTCTTAACTGACTTGCCTAGTTAAATAAAAGTTAAATAAAATACAAAAACAAGATTAAGTTAAAGAAGCACTCCAGCTATTTTGGAACTTTTCCTATTGAAAAACAATATCCCACGTATAAATACACACTTCTGGGTAAAAAAATATGTTTTGAGCAAAATAGTGTTTTTCGTCACAAGTGCAAACTTCATGGAGTAGGCCATTCAAGGAGTTGGTCCGATGGTGATTTGTGATGTCATCAGCCCTCCCCTTGCTTGAGGAACAATAGAGAACAAAAGAGGAAAGGCCCACCCCACTTGTGATGTCATGACTTACCTGGACCACCTATTGAGATGTACCTTGTGTTAAATCAGGAGTTAAATGAAGTGAAAAGGAGACTGGGGGAGCATTTTAAATTGAGGGACAGGTATAGGGTGTGTAGGGGTCAGGTATGTGGATGTCCTCTCTTATTCCACCATATGTGTCTGGGATGTAGCTCTGTTTGTCAACTATAACAATAGCAACACCACGGCCCTACACAACACAGAGTTTGAGAGAGGGCTGGGCCTGAGCGTGAATTATGCATGAGCCCTAATGAAAAATGAGAGACCTTACTGTCTCACTGGGGGAGAGAAACTATAAGCAGTCCCAAGTCAGGTTTCAAAATGACGTGAGAGTGTCCAGGTTGTGTCCAGGTTGAGACTTGTGGAATAAGAAGGTAACAAGCAGGAAATCAAGGAAACCGCCAACCAGGATTTCTGGAAAACGGCATTTTGCAACCCTAGTCCCAAGCTACAGGCTAAAATCACTGTCTCCCTGCACCTGTGGTGTGTGTTAGGTAGATCTGTGAGGTTAGGACAGTACAGAAGGCTATCTGTCTCCCTGCACCTGTGGTGTGTGTTAGGTAGATCTGTGAGGTTAGGACAGTACAGAAGGCTATCTGTCTCCCTGCACCTGTGGTGTGTGTTAGGTAGATCTGTGAGGTTAGGACAGTACAGAAGGCTATCTGTCTCCCTGCACCTGTGGTGTGTGTTAGGTAGATCTGTGAGGTTAGGACAGTACAGAAGGCTATCTGTCTCCCTGCACCTGTGGTGTGTGTTACGTACATCTGTGAGGTTAGGACAATACAGAAGGCTATCTATCTCCCTGCACTTGTGGTGTGTGTTAGGTAGATCTGTGAGGTTAGGACAGTACAGAAGGCTATCTGTCTCCCTGCACCTGTGGTGTGTGTTACGTACATCTGTGAGGTTAGGACAATACAGAAGGCTATCTATCTCCCTGCACCTGTGGTGTGTGTTAGGTAGATCTGTGAGGTTAGGACAGTACAGAAGGCTATCTGTCTCCCTGCACTTGTGGTGTGTGTTAGGTAGAGCTGTGTTTGTGTGTTACGTAGATCTGTGAGGTTAGGACAATACAGAAGGCTATCTGTCTCCCTGCACCTGTGGTGTGTGTTACGTAGATCTGTGAGGTTAGGACAGTACAGAAGGCTATCTGTCTCCCTGCACCTGTGGTGTGTGTTAGGTAGATCTGTGAGGTTAGGACAGTACAGAAGGCTATCTGTCTCCCTGCACCTGTGGTGTGTGTTAGGTAGATCTGTGAGGTTAGGACAGTACAGAAGGCTATCTGTCTCCCTGCACCTGTGGTGTGTGTTACGTACATCTGTGAGGTTAGGACAGTACAGAAGGCTATCTATCTCCCTGCACTTGTGGTGTGTGTTAGGTAGATCTGTGAGGTTAGGACAGTACAGAAGGCTATCTGTCTCCCTGCACCTGTGGTGTGTGTTACGTACATCTGTGAGGTTAGGACAATACAGAAGGCTATCTATCTCCCTGCACCTGTGGTGTGTGTTAGGTAGATCTGTGAGGTTAGGACAGTACAGAAGGCTATCTGTCTCCCTGCACCTGTGGTGTGTGTTACGTACATCTGTGAGGTTAGGACAATACAGAAGGCTATCTATCTCCCTGCACCTGTGGTGTGTGTTAGGTAGATCTGTGAGGTTAGGACAGTACAGAAGGCTATCTGTCTCCCTGCACTTGTGGTGTGTGTTAGGTAGAGCTGTGTTTGTGTGTTACGTAGATCTGTGAGGTTAGGACAATACAGAAGGCTATCTGTCTCCCTGCACCTGTGGTGTGTGTTAGGTAGATCTGTGAGGTTAGGACAGTACAGAAGGCTATCTGTCTCCCTGCACCTGTGGTGTGTGTTAGGTAGATCTGTGAGGTTAGGACAATACAGAAGGCTATCTGTCTCCCTGCACTTGTGGTGTGTGTTAGGTAGATCTGTGAGGTTAGGACACTACAGAAGGCTATCTGTCTCCCTGCACCTGTGGTGTGTGTTACGTAGATCTGTGTATGTGTGTTACATAGATCTGTGAGGTTAGGACAGTACAGAAGGCTGTCTGTCTCCCTGTACCTGTGTTTGTGTGTTAGGTAGAGCTGTGTTTGTGTGTTACATAGATCTGTGAGGTTAGGACAGTACAGAAGGCTGTCTGTCTCCCTGCACCTGTGGTGTGTGTGTTTGTGAGGTGATCTTCAGACAGAGGAAAGCTGAGACAGAGGCTCCATCTCCCTCTGTGTCAGACACAACAAAACTCTTTACAGAGAGAGAGAGGGACAAGGAGGGGGGTGTGTGTGTGTGTGTGTGTGTGTGTGTGTGTGTGTGTGTGTGTGTGTGTGTGTGTGTGTGTGTGTGTGTGTGTGTGTGTGCATGACTCACGTTGTGTCCCTCTGTATGGCTCTCTGGCAGACAAGCACAGCGGTAGGGAGTCACACTGGTGTCACACTGATCAGCATGGCCATGACACTCACACCTAGAGAGACAGAGAGAGAAAGAGAGAGAGAGGTGAGGGAGATAGAGAGGTGGGGTGGAGAGAGAGAGACACACAGAGAGGTGGGGAGAGAGAGAGAAACAGAGAGGTGGGGCAAAGAGATAGAGACAGAGAGATGGGGGGGGGGGGGACATAGAGGTGGGGGAGAGAGAGAGAGACAGAGAGATGGGAGAGTGAGAGAGAGACAAGTCTGGGACAATAATGGTACAGGGCAACCACAAACAGTTTCAGCTGGACTTTCACATAATCAAATAGATACCTCAGCAGGATAAGCTCTCTCTTGAGAAAGATACCCCCACCCCGAGTGTGTCAGACCAGACCTCTTCATTATACAACCCCACAGACGAACAACCCCAAGCAGAAAGTCAACCTCCCAGCACAAAATACTACTTCCTCATTGAAATGAAGGACACATTCCCCCAGCTGGAGGTAAGGCAGGTGGAGCTGGAACAGCAGGTGAACACACTCCAGTCAGCACAAAAAAATAGTCCAGCTCAACAATACCCCCTCAACCCGACCCGGAGAGCTGGAGGTGGAGAGAGACATCTGCACTCTGGACTGTGGTGAGACACCATCAACAGGAGAAAGAGCAGGAGAAGAACACAGCACTAGAGGAGAGGATCAGAGTGCTGGAGGAAAGGGTGAGGGGGATGGCGTGTGACAGAGAACAACCCATTAGAGAGCTGGTCACCCCCTCAGAAAAGCCACCAGAACAGTCCACCCCAGACCCTGACCAAAGTCTTGAACACCACAGCAGAACAGTCCACCCCAGACCCTGACCAAAGTCTTGAACACCACAGCAGAACAGTCCACCCCAGACCCTGACCAAAGTCTTGAACACCACAGCAGAACAGTCCACCCCAGACTCTGACCAAAGTCTTGAACACCACAGCAGAACAGTCCACCCCAGACCCTGACCAAAGTCTTGAACACCACAGCAGAACAGTCCACCCCAGACCCTGACCAAAGTCTTGAACACCACAGCAGAACAGTCCACCCCAGACCCTGACCAAAGTCTTGAACACCACAGCAGAACAGTCCACCCCAGACCCTGACCAAAGTCTTGAACACCACAGCAGAACAGTCCACCCCAGACCCTGACCAAAGTCTTGAACACCACAGCAGAACAGTCCACCCCAGACCCTGACCAAAGTCTTGAACACCACAGCAGAACAGTCCACCCCAGACCCTGACCATAGCCTGGACATCCCAGCAGGACAGGCAAATGAAGAACCCCGAGCCCAGGGGATCCCACCCCCTCTGAGCCCCCCCCCCTTTCAGCCATTCTGATAGTCCTCCTGACAACCCCCCCACACCCACTGAGAACATACACAAGCCACAGATTGTACTCCTTATGGACTGAAACGGGAAATATAGAGTGTCTAAACTCTGATGTCCAAACACCCAGCGCACCCCTAGACCTTCTGTCTGAGGACCAACTAGGGTCACCCAGCCACATAATAATACACACAGGCACAAACGACCTGACAACACAGCAGGAAAGGGTGGCCACAGCACTCAAGGGAGTGATTGAAAAAGCTTCTTCTACTTTCCCCAACGCATAAGTGGTTATCTCCACCCTGCTACCACGATAATACTTCCACCCTGCTACCATACAGCGGGTAAACGCAAGTATTTCCTGTGACTGGGCCTAAAAACCAAATGTATACCTGGCCCACCACTCCACCCTGGACTTGAACAGTCTTTACGACCAGGTCCACCTATACAAGGCAGCAGTGCCCACCTTCACCCAGATCCTAAAGGACATCGCCCTCAAAAGCAGCCCCAACACTTCACACAGGAGCAACAGATCAACAGACACCCTGCCCAGACCAGTGAGACACTCTCCCAGACCTGCGGGACCCCCCCTCCCGGACCTACACATAGAGGACCCACTCCGAGAGGACCAACATCCAGACTACAGCACCACCAGCCACATCCACACCACCACCCCAACAAATCAACACAAGTCAACCATGCCCATACCCCATTTAGGCCTGAGGTCATCTGCCTTTGGTTTAAAGAGCAGGAACCTGGGCTTCACCAGGTTCCTGCAGGTTCCAGAAATACAGACATTGTCATCCTACAAGAAACATGGAATAGAGGAGATGGACCTACTGGTTGCCCTCTAGGTTACAGAGAGCTGGTAGTCCCATCCACCAAACAACCAGGTGTGAAACAGGGAAGGAACTCAGGGGGTATGCTAATTTGGTATAGAGCAGACTTAACTCTATTAAATTAATCAAAACAGGAACATTTTACATTTGGCTAGAAATTCAAAAGGAAATTATCTCAACATAGAAAAATGTCCTCCTGTGTGCTACCTATATCCCCGCACTAGAATCCCCATACATTAATGAAGACAGCTTCTCCATCCTGGAGAGGGGAAATCAATCATTTCCAGGCCCAGGGACATGTACTAGTCTGTGGCGACCTAATGCCAGAACCGGACAAGAACCTGACAACCTCAGCACACAGGGGGACAAACACCTACTTGGAGGTGACAGCATTCTCTCCCCCATATGCCCCCCTAGGCACAAGCATGACAACATAACCAACAAAAATGGGTCACAACTCCTGCACCTATGTCACATGCTGGGTATGTACATAGTCAATGGTAGGTGGAAACTGTAAGAATATTTTAAGATAATACACAACGCAGAGTACTAACGGTCAATAGGAAATTGACAATCAATGGAAATAGTTAGTATTCAGGTCAACATCTGTTTAGAATCTGTGTAGGAATCTCAGTCCTGGTCTCATAGCTACTTGTGCCACGTTTTCATTGGTCTGAATCGTCTGTACATTGAGCCTGAAACAGGATACTTGTTATTTGGCCAAAGGCCCAATGTTACTACAAGGAATTATAATTGGTCAACCACAGGCTAGGGTGGGGGGTTATAAATTACACCATGTTGCTTGGTTCTGTAGAGAAAGTCACTGAGGACAGGGGAGAATGAACCATCTACTTCCCAGCATAACATCCATGATTTGTCCTCTTTGAATAAAACCATTTTTCTCCCCCTGATTTTCTTTGGGGTCTGTGTTATTGAAGAATAACATACACTGCTAACAAAACCTACCAAAAAACAACTAGGCAACAACAAATTCAATCCCTTTTAGACAACTTCCTGGACAAAACGTTTCACTGAAATAGTGAAGGTGGAAACATGGCATTATAAAACCTAAAACCATTTGACCTCAAAGCTTCCCTATCAAATCAAAAAATGTCAAACAGAAAACAGAAGAAAATTAACAACAATGACAAATGGTTTGATGAAGAATGCAAAAACCTAAGAAAGAAATTGAGAAACATATCCAACCAAAAACATAGAAACCCAGAAAACCTGAGTCTACGCCTTTGTAGTAGAGTTAAAATGGTTATTCCATCAAACTTCAAATTATTAGAATAGTACACAACGCAGAACAGAACAACCAGGTTGAGGGTCAGTGCCGGCGAACAAAGCCCGCGAACAGGAATATTCCAAGTTCAGACAGAAGGGGGGGAGTCAGATTGCTATGATCACCATGAACTTTACTTTTGGCGTCTATTTTTAATTGTTGCACTACTGGTGCTGCCTGTTGATGTTAGGTAGGCAGCTGCAGTTGCTGAATGATGTTAACATCTTTGGGTTTTGTTTCATTAAATGTATTTTATTTCATCTGGGTGCTTGCGTCACCTACTAACACCCTGGTATACCCGTAGCTCCCGTTCTCCTCAGTCCGAGAAAACACAGAAAGGTATGTGTTGCAGATTACTCCTTTGTAGAAGTCCATACCGTGAAATAAATAAAACATCCCAAGGTTAATGCTGTAGATATTGTTATAAGGGAGTGTGAGACTATTGAAACATGTAACTTTCAGAGTTTATTGTTGATATTAATATAGTTGACAGAGTGCTAAAAGTGCTGCTGTTGCTAGCTAGCATGCCTTTCTGTGATGCAGATGGTTAGCTGAGCTGCTGACTGGTGCTGGCGTTGCATTATGGGAGATGTAGTTTGGTCCTCTACGGTCTGAATGGGACAGAGGCGATTTCACGTTGTAACTAGTTTGTGTTGCATTGTTTTTGTACATGAGTTGTTGTATTTTGGTACTGTCAACACTGAAAGCACCTAGCAGTGTATTGGGGATGTGAGACAGGATGTGTGTTTTACCTTTCTTCACGCTCCTGTGTAGAACAACTTGTCAGATGGTGCAACTGATGTGTTCCTGTCCTGTCTTTTCACAATACTATTGCAGGTATGGTTCTATTGTCTAAGAATTAAGATTATACATTCTTTGTATTCAGGACTGGTTATTATTTTATAGTATACATTATGGCTTTATGTGTGAGTCCGAGAAAACACAGAGAGAAAGAACAACTTGTCAGATGGTGCATTGGAGACTGATGTGTTCCTGTCCTGTCTTTTCACAATACTATTGCAGATCAACATAAAAGCCTAAAAGACAGCTGTGGTGTCGCTCTTCATTTCTTGGTTCTCCTGTGGTACATATAAGACCCGCTACACCTTCACTATGGTGAATCACTAAAACAATATAGAAATACACTACGGAAAAAGAAGGAACAGCATGTCAAAACTCAGATCAATGTAATTGAAGAATCCATAGACTCTAACCACCTCTGTGAAAATTGGAAAAAACTAAACAAACAACAAAACAAAAATGTATGGGTAAACCACTTCTCCAATCTTTTTGGCACTATAACAAAGAACAAACAGCAAAAACATATACATGATCAAATACAAATCTTAGAATCAACTATTAAAGACTACCAGAACACACTGGATTCTCCAATTACATTGAATGTGCTGCAGGAGAAAATACAAACCCTTCAACCCAAAAAGGCCTGTGGTGTTGATGGTATCCTCAAGGAAATTATCAAATATACAGACCACAAATTCCAATTGTCTATACTTCAACATCATCCTTAGCTCTGGCATCTTCCCCAATATTTGGAACCAAGGACTAACCACCCAATCCAAAAAAGTGGAGACAAATTTGACCCCAATAACTACCGTGGGATACGCGTCAACAGCAGAATCGTACATTTCCGCAGTGAAAACAATGTACTGAGCATGTTTCAATTTGGCTTTTTACCAAATTACCATACGACAGACACCCTATTTGCCAAACAAACAAACCAAAACAAAGGCAAAGTCTTCTCATGCTTTGTTGATTTAAAAAAAGCTTTTGACTCAATTTGGCTCGAGGGTCTGTTATAGAAAGTGGTGGAAAGTGGTGGAAAGTGTGTTACATGTGCAAAGGGACTATCTCACAACTCGATGAAACCTTCACTCTTGCGCTGACATTTAGAAACAAAACATGCCACTTTGAAAAATAAGCCACAGGAGTTTTTTGAGCGAGAATTAAGACGACTCGAGTAGTGACTGTCTACAGGATCTGGGAGATAGTCTCAGAAAAAGATTGGCATATATTAAAACCGAGAGGAGCGGAAATAAATTAATTGAGATACACTATAGCAAAGCCACAAAGACACTAATAGAAGCGCACGAGAATTCTACCAATTCAGCTCAAAAATGAAAAGAAAATACGAATCTAAATTGAAAATTCAGGGATGTAATTGTGACTTGGCACAATGATATAAAAGAAGAATCATTAGATCAACACACCAGTGTAGTGATGTTAGTGTTCTATCACTCTAACCGTACTATTGTGAAGTCATTTGAGTATGTAATATGCTTATTGGTCTTAAGATATAAATTCTTTGTTTTAACTAAGAATGACAAATGTGTTGCTTGTGCTATCTTTATGAACTGCAGGGTATATCATTGCATCGAGCTAGTATATTAACTATATGCTATTCAACTACCCAGCGTTTGTGACGACTATTCACGTCATTCTTAGCTTAGCTAAATGTGTTCTCAATGGACATTGTTAAAGAGGGTACTTGGTAAGTTTGGATTTGAATGTACCAGAGTGCAGAATAACTGATGAATTTACCAATGCTCAACGCCGGTTGAATATGGCCGGTGTCAGTAAACGTTAGGGAAATAACATCATTTGAATTATTGCCAGCAGCACAGTTAGTCACCAATGTTTTGAATAAAAAAGCCTAACCAGCTCTGCTATGTGAGTAGAATGGAGAGTGAAGATGTATTCTCTTGTTTGTGTCTGGAAGTAGCGTCTAGCCAACTTGAGCCAGTTAGCTTGGGTCTGAGGCAAGAAAAGTAGTATATTTTATGAATCAGAGAGCCTGGATCAACCCTGCTCCTTAGCAGATTTTGGGGTTGAATAATCCTTGTGAGAATCAAGGACAGGCCACCCGGGTGGCGCAGTGGTCTAAGGCTGTGCCACCAGAGAGTCTGGGTTCGAGCCCAGGCTCTGTCGCAGCCGGCCGCAACCGGGAGGCCCATGGGGCGGCGCACAATTGGCCCAGCGTCGTCCGGGTTAGGGAGGGTTTGGCCGGCAGGGATATCCTTGTCTTATCGCGCACTAGCGACTCCTGTGGCGGGCTGGGCGCAGTGCACGCTGACCAGGTCACCAGGTGTACGGTGTTTCCTCCGACACATTGGTGCAGCTGGCTTCCGGGTTGGATGTGCATTGTGTCAAGAAGAAGTGGGGCTTGGTTGGGTTGTGTTTCGGAAGACGCATGGCTCTCGACCTTCGCCTCTCCCGAGTCTGTACGGGAGTTGCAGCGATGAGACAAGACTGTAACTACTACCAATTGGATACCACGAAATTAGGGAGAAAAAAGGGGTAAAAAAAAAAGAAGGGAAAAAAAGAAGAGAATCAATGACAGTGGATATTACGTACCATATTAAAATTGCCAGTATATATGGGCGAGAGCACGAGTGATGTTACGAATAGTCAACCTTTGTTTCACGCCGGTGAGCGTGTAGTTTTGGGGGTTCTGTGTTGATACAATATGTAGCGAATTTGTTATTGGCGGTATGTGAACAGAAGATGTTATGTTTGTTTTGACTATAATTTAAAACTATTGCCATGTTTGTTCTTATATATAGCAGTCAGTGTTTGTTTTAAGATGCAAACGGAACGTTTTAACAGCTTGCTTAGTTCCAATAGAAAGGCTCATATATTCAACATAAATAGCGAGGCGATTTCGAGGTTAAAACGCTTTGTGGCCTAAATGCTCTGCTGGAATAACATATTGAGAATGGAGTCGTATTTAAATAACTGAATCAAATATGAATAATATAGATATGAATTGAATATATGCTTGTCAACAACCGCAAGTGTTTGTTTTATTACCTGTAGCCTGATCAGAAGAGACAGTTACTAAATCTAATTCATTCTAATAATAGCGGATAGGTAATTGTGATAGAGCTGTGACCATGATCATAATTGGTAATTAAACATGGGTATTAATTATTGCATGATAAAACTAGGCTATACTCGAAGTTGTGGGTAGTAAATGGCTGTAGTATTGTGCCCACCTAAATGTGTTTTTTCGTTAAGAATTGGCTGAAGTATTTTATACATTTGGGCGTAACAAGTTAATCTTAAAATAACAGATGTTTAATGAGTGTGAAGCAGAGGTTAGTGTTAAAAATATAGAGTAATATTGTTAGGGTATACCACATGTAAACATTGTATTCTAGTAAGGAGAGAATAAGCATGGTTTGGTTTCATTTATTTTCTAAACCTTATGATGGGTGACAGTGACGAAGACATTGATAAGGAGGATACCACAGATAAGGATGTAAACTTAATGAGTTTTAACAGTATGTGAATGGTAATATGTTATTAGCGTTTTTTTGTTGTTGATAGCACTCTAATGATGCAATATTTTAGTAATTTGAAAAGCTGAGGTTTCAATACAAGGTTGAAGGATGAGTAGAGGGATAAAGCTAATAGAGATTGTAAAAAAGATTAGCTGTGGTTGAAAGCAAGCAGGCAGTGGGACATTTTAAGTAGAGGTATGAGAAACATTCATTGACAGTTTCTGATTATTGTTGCTTGGTTTTATAGTTAAGTAACACCAGTGAATGTGAGCAGGAAGCTAATGTATTCTAAAATTATAATCTGTTTCCATTACGTGGAACAGTGTCCAGTAATTAAAGTAGAATAAAATAAGTATTGCATATTAAGCTGATAAAACAGCACCAACTTTTTGAAGGTTCTATGTTTGTTAAACAACAGGTTTATATTTTTACTAAATTAATGCAACAAGTTGAAATGATTAGATTACTGGAAAGGATCACTGATTCCTTACGCTGAGACAATGACTACATTTGTGACAGAAAAAAGTATTACATTTAGAGAGTTAACAGGAAACATCTCAGGAGAAACAGCTATTACCTATGTCGTTGGACATTGGTCTGGAAACGATACCAGGATCATTTTACATGGTGATGGAAAAGAGAGACCAGTCAGTCAACTGTTCTGCCTGCGGCTATGGAACCCTGACCTGTCCACCGGACGTGCTACCTGTCCCAGACCTGCTGTTTTCAACTCTCTAGAGACCGCAGGAGCGGTAGAGATACTCTTAATGATCGGCTATGAAAAGCCAACTGACATTTTCTCCTGATTATTATTTGTGAACATTTGAACATCTTGGCCATGTTCTGTTATAATCTCCACCCGGCACAGCCAGAAGAGGACTGGCCACCCCTCATAGCCTGGTTCCTCTCTAGGTTTCTTCCTAGGTTTTGGCCTTTCTAGGGAGTTTTTCCTAGCCGCCGTGCTTCTACACCTGCATTGCTTGCTGTTTGGGGTTTTAGGCTGGGTTTCTGTACAGCACTACGAGATATTAGCTGATGTACAAAGGGCTATATAAAATAAACTTGATTTGATTTGATTTGAATGGGAGTGAATTGTTGGCGAGATACATGTTGCCGTGTCTAAGGGTAGCACATGCTAAATTAAGCACACATAAACGTTGGGGTACATTAAAACAAATGATTAATGATTCAAGGGAGTACAGTGGGCCTATTATTATCATGTTTTGTTTGTACTTAAAACCTTTTGGTTGCTGATTATGATATTAGTATAGTGAATGCTAAAATGATTTAACATTTTCTCTTCCAGGAGAATTGGGGTAGTCATTTTCTCTCTCTATGAAATGTTTCCTGAGGCTATGGTCTTGGGAGAGGGGTTAGTGAAAATCAGTTTTATAGGTACAAAGGTATCTGGATTCGATGGTAAAGAGGAGTTACCAAATAAAATAAGACCTGGCCATTTTTGTTTGTTTTGCCATATGGTTTACACCACACACACAGACACACAGACACACACACACACACACACACACACACACACACACACACACACACACACACACACACACACACACACACACACACACACACACACACACACACACACACACACACACACAACTTACTGGTTATGAATATGGGTTAGTGCCAAGGTATCTTAAAGGGACAAACACATATATGGAATTTTCAGAAGTTTTTCTTTTCTGATTTTTAATTGAACACATATGAATTATTTTGATAAAAAAATGTACTGAAGAAAGTTAGTGTAAACATGGGATACGAAATGTATAGAGAAAGTAACACTTATTTTCAGGGTTTGAATGACCTCTGTCCTGACTTTCTAGTGTGGTTTGATTGCCCTCACTGGAATGCCAAGAGACATCGGATTAGGATTTAAAGATCATATTTAATACCGATTTGAAGGTAATTTATAATACTGATAATTACGGAGAAGTTTTATAACTAATAGGACCACGAGAAGGATAGTAATCTATTTTTACTATGAAGATATAGGTACAAATGTTTTTTGTTTGTAATCAAGGGTAGTAGTGTTGCAGTGTTGTTGTTTTTACACATTAGTTACTATGGTGAGTTGTGTCAAAATGGGGGAACTACTCTCTCTCTCTCTCTCTCTCTCTCTCACTCTCTCACTCTCTCACTCTCTCACTCTCTCACTCACTCACTCACTCACTCACTCACTCACTCACTCACTACTGATGGTGTCTTGATGCATAAGCAGGGAGAATTTGACCAAATTCTTGAGGTGTGGACCGCAAATGGACAAGACATAATAGGTGTTGTGGTGGGGTTCAGGTGAGACATTGAAATTGGGACATTGTCATGGGCCATCCACTTTGAACTGTAAAGCTATCTGAAGAAGAAAACTGAAGAAATGCCTGAAGATTGAGTTCCTGAAAAAGGAGGGGGTTGGTCAACTGTGCCCGTAATTGATTTGGGGTATCAGGTTGATTGGGGAGGTCTACACTGCTACATTTATAGAGATTTAGGCTAAGAATGCATTGAGATACTGATCTGTAATTATAACCCTGATGAGGAACTTAATACTATAATTATGAGATTAATATATAGTATGGTTAATATGGATGTACATTCTGCCAGTGTTGATATATGTTAAATTGAGGGTTTTAATTTTGAGTGATAGAACCAATGTGAATCTCTGAGCAATGTCATTCTCAATTTTGGTTGGATAATTAATTGGGTTATAATTAAGATTTGGAAACTGAATGATTTCCCTGACCTATTCCCTATTCCTGACTACATCCCTGATGAGGACCCCAATTCTGAGCATCAGGACCCAGGTGTGGAGCTCATGTTGCTATTGAGTGTACAAAGTGCCCAGACAGGGGTGTCTATCACTGGTGTAGGAAGGGTTCATTCTAAATGGGGTGGACATTTTCATGCTGACCCCTACCTTTGTCTATGGTGCCAGTGTGAAGACTGTCCTATTCGCTGTAATGAAGCTTGTGTGTGATTTTATTTTTTAGGTTTCATTTTCTGTTCCAGATTGACTGTGTTTAGGTCTAAAACTCAGCAACCAAAAGAAAGGTTGTTTACCATGGATGAAATGTCAGGGACAAGAAATATGTACTTTGTTTGTTTACATATATGCTTAACAACAATTATGTGATGTTTGTACCCTTAGATTTTTCTAGAAGAAGCTTAGATTCTTCAAAAAGGAGGGAAAAATTATGTATTCACGTTATTTGTCCTAGCCGTGGATGTCCTAGCCATGTCTGAATCCTGGCTTAGGAAGACCACCAAAAACTCTGAAATCTCCAACCCTAACTACAACATTTTCAGACAGGATAGAACGGCAAAAGGGGGCGGTGTTGCAATCTACTGCAGAGATAGCCTGCAGAGTTCTGTCCTACTATCCAGGTCTGTACCCAAACCATTTGAACTTCTACTTTTAAAAATCCACCTCTTTAAAAACAAGTCTCTCACCGTTGCCGCCTGCTATAGACCACCCTCTGCCCCCAGCTGTGCCCTGGACACCATATGTGAACTGATTGCCCCCCATCTATCTCCAGAGCTCGTGCTGCTAGGTGACCAAAACTGGGACATGCCTAACACCCCAGCCATCCTAGAATCTAAGCTTGATGCCCTCAATCTCACACAAATGATCAATGAACCTACCAGGTACCACCCGAAAGCCGTAAACACGGGCACCCTCATAGATATCATCCTAACCAACTTGCCCTCTAAATACACCTCTGCTGTTTTCAGCCAAGATCTCAGCAATCACTGCCTCATTGCCTGCATCCGTAATGGGTCAGCGGGTCAAACGACCTCCCCTCATCACTGTCAAACGCTCCCTGAAACACTTCAGCGAGCAGCCTTTCTAATCGACCTGGCCCGGGTATCCTGGAAGGATATCGACCTCATCCCGTCAGTAGAGGATGCCTGGTTATTTTTTTAAATGCCTTCCTCACCATCTTAAATAAGCATGCCCCATTCAATAAATTTAGAACCAGGAACAGATATAGCCCTTGGTTCTCTCCAGACCTGACTGCCCTTAACCAACACAAAAACATCCTGTGGCGTTCTGCATTAGCATCGAACAGCCCCCGTGATATGCAACTTTTCAGGGAAGGTAGAAACCAATATACACAGGCAGTTAGAAAAGCCAAGGCTAGCTTTTTCAAGCAGAAATTTGCTTCCTCCAACACAAACTCAAAAAAGTTCTGGGACACTGTAAATTCCATGGAGAATGAGAACACCTCCTCCCAGCTGCCCACTGCACTGAGGACAGGAAACACTGTCACCACCGATAAATCCACTATAATTGAGAATTTGAATAAGCATTTTTCTACGGCTGGCCATGCTTTCCACCTGGCTATCCCTACCCCGGTCAACAGCACTGCACCCCCCACAGCAACACGCCCAAGCCTTCCCCATTTCTCCTTCTCCCAAATCCAGTCAGCTGATGTTCTGAAAGAGCTGCAAAATCTGGACCCCTACAAATCAGCCGGGCTAGACAATCTGGACCCTTTCTAAAATTATCTGCCGAAATTGTTGCAACCCCTATTACTAGCCTGTTCAACCTCTCTTTCGTGTCGTCTGAGATTCCCAAAGATTGGAAAGCAGCTGCGGTCATCCCCCTCTTCAAAGGGGGGGACACTCTTGACCCAAACTGCTACAGACCTATATCTATCCTACCCCGCCTTTCTAAGGTCTTCGAAAGCCAAGTCAACAAACAGATCACCGACCATTTCGAATCCCACCGCACCTTCTCAGCTATGCAATCTGGTTACAGAGCTGGTCATGGGTGCAACTCAGCCACGCTCAAGGTCCTAAACGATATCTTAACCGCCATCGATAAGAAACAATACTGTGCAGCCGTATTCATTGACCTGGCCAAGGCTTTCGACTCTGTCAATCACCACATCCTCATGGTGATAGCCTTGGTATCTCAAATGATTTCCTCGCCTGGTTCACCAACTACTTCTCTGATAGAGTTCTGTGTGTCAAATCGGAGGGCCTGTTGTCCGGGCCTCTGGCAGTCTCTATGGGGGTGCCACAGGGTTGAATTCTTGGGCCGACTCTCTTCTCTGTATACATCAATAATGTCGCTCTTGCTGCTAGTGAGTCTCTGATCCACCTCTACGCAGACGACACCATTCTGTATACTTCTGGCCCTTCTTTGGACACTGTGTTAACTGTGTATGTGTTTGGCTTCAATGCCAGACAACTCTCCTTCCGTGGCCTCCAACTGCTCTTAAATACAAGTAAAACTAAATGCATGCTCTTCAACCGATCGCTGCCTGCACCTGCCCGCCCGTCCAGCATCACTACTCTGGACAGTTCTGACTTAGAATATGTGGACAACTACAAATACCTAGGTGTCTGGTTAGACTGTAAACTCTCCTTCCAGACTCACATCAAACATCTCCAATCCAAAGTTAAATCTAGAATTGGCTTCCTATTTCGCAACAAAGCATCCTTCACTCATGCTGCCAAACTGTCATGTTCCTGACCTGTTTTCCTTTATTTTTGTCTTTGTTTAGTATGGTCAGGGCGTGAGTTGGGGTGGGCATTCTATGTTATGTGTTTCTATGTTTAGGTTCATTGTTAACTAGCCTGATATGGTTCTCAATCAGGGGCAGGTGTTTTACATTTCCTCTGATTGAGAACCATATTAAGGTAGGCTGTTCACACCGTTTGTTTGTGGGTGATTGTCTTCCGTGTCAGTGTATGTACCACACGGGACTGTTTCGTTTGTCTAGTCTGTTCCTGTTCGTGCGTTCTTCGTGTTCTGTAAGTTCTCATGTTCAGGTCACAGATTACTGCACCTGTACATAGCCCATCTATAATTTAGCCGAAACAACTACCTCTTCCCCTACTGTATTTATTTATTTATTTTGCTCCTTTGCACCCCATTATTTCTATTTCTACTTTGCACATTCTTCCACTGCAAATCTACCATTCCAGTGTTTTACTTGCTATATTGTATTTACTTCGCAACCATGGCCTTTTTTTGCCTTTACCTCCCTTATCTCACCTCATTTGCTCACATTGTATATAGACTTGTTTTTCTACTGTATTATTGACTGTATGTTTGTTTTACTCCATGTATAACTCTGTGTTGTTGTATGTGTTGAACTGCTTTGCTTTATCTTGGCCAGGTCGCAATTGTAAATGAGAACTTGTTCTCAACTTGCCTACCTGGTTAAATAAAGGTTAAATAAAATGTAATTTTTTTTGTTGGATTTAGCAACAATTATTTACATAACAAACTGTAAGATATTTCTGTCCTGCTAATGCTGTATTTTATGGTCTCCACTCTAGCACCCTGCAGCTAATCTGGGTGTATGGTTTTACTAGTGATAGCTAGAGGTGACAATTGATTGATATCTCAGTGATAAAAACCAACAGCTACATTCCATTCTATGATTAGTTGTGCATGTGAGACATATGTCTCCGGTCTGATTAAGCCTGCATTCCATAGATATGGTGTATGTTTAGCCGGGACAGAGATAGCTTGGAGAAGCAGAACAAAGGCCTTAGTATTCCTAATTATCCTGGCATCTGGGAAACTAAGACAAGGTGGGGTTAAAAATAACACCAGAGGCAGATAACCAGGAGATGAACATGGGAGGGGTGGAACCAAGCATTCTGGTTATTAGCTATATAGACTGTGCAGTCTGTAAAGAGAAGGCTCTCAGCCTAACAGTCAGTCAAGACTGTTGGGCTGACGGTTTCATTATTGCAATAATTAATCAATATTAAATAAAGATGATTGTTTGAAGAAATTACCTAGTCTCTCTCAGTACTGAATTTCCACGGCATAAGACATGCATAAAAGCAACAGATACCATTAATAATAAGGGGACTAGAAGCGTCTTATATGGTGTGCTACTGAGTGGCTAGGACAGGCAATTTTTGTGGAGGAGTTCATTCTTCCTGCTGCCGTGGATATGGCTGGGACAATGCTGGGGGAAAAGGCCCCAAAAAACTATACAGACAATGCCTTCATCAAACAACACTGTTTCACAACGCATCAGTGACATGGCAGGAGATGTTTTGAAACAATTACTGCTTCGCATAAAAGCCAGTGAATTCTATGCGTTACAGCTGGATGAGTCAACAGACGTGGCGGTCCTGGCACAGGTCCTGGCATATGTCCGTTACATTTATGGGGGGTTAATTAAGGAAGACATCCTCTTCTGCAAACCACTGGAAACCCGGACAACAGGAGAGGATATTTTTAAAGTACTGGACAGCTCGTGACATCAAATGGACTTTGGTGGTCAAGATGTGTTGGTATCTGTACTGATGGTGCAAAAGCCATGACATTGTGACATAGTGGAGTGGTAACACACGTGCAAGCAGTTTCTCCCGATGCCACTTGGGTACACTGCAGCATCCACCGAGAGGCTCTTGCTGCCAAGGGAATGCCTGACAGCTTGAAAGAAGTTTTGGACACCACAGTGAAAACTTTGTTAACCTGTTTGGGAAAGGGGGCGGTATTTTCACATCCGGATGAAAAGCGTGCCCAAAGTAAACTGCTTGCTACTCAGGCCCAGAAGCTAGGTATGCATATAATTGGTAGATTTAAACACTCTAAAGTTTCTAAAACTGTTTGAATAATGTCTGTGAGTATAACATAACTGATATGGCAGGCATAAACCTGAGAAAAATCCATCCAGGAAAAAAAAAATTGAGGTCACTCTTTTCAATGGGTTTTCTATGGGGATGTAGATTTCTGTGGCACTTGCTTGCAGTTCCTATTGCTTCCACTGGATGTCAACAGTCTTTAGAAATTGGTTTATGTTTTTCCTTTGAGAAATTAAGAAGTAGGGCAGTTCAGAACGAAGGTCGAGTGAAGTGTACTGTTTGTTAGAGGCGCGTGACCTGAAAGCTTGCTCCACTTTGTTTTTATCCACTATTGAACGCAGTTTATCCCATCTTAAATTTTATCGATTATTGACGTTAAAAAATACCTAAAGTTGTATTAGGAAAGTTGTTTGAAATGTTTGGAAAAAGTTTACAGGTAACTTATTAGATATTTTGTAGCCATGTCGCGCGAGTTGGAACCGGTGTTTTTCTGGATCAAACATTTTGGACGGAACTTATCGAACAAAAGGACCGTTTGTGATGTTTATGGGACATATTGGAGTGCCAACAAAAGAAGATCTTCAAAGGTAAGGCATGAATTATATCGTTATTTTTGCGTCTTGTGTCGCGCCTGGCGGGTTGAAATATAAATGTCATGTGTTTGTTTGGTGGGGTGCTATCCTCAGATAATCGCATGGTTTGCTTTCGCGGTAAAGCCTTTTTGAAATCTGACACGTTGGCTGGATTAACAACAAGTGTAGCTTTAATTTGGTGTATTGCATGTGTGATTTCATGAAAGTTTAATATTTATAGTAATTTAATTTGAATTTGGCGCTCTGCCATTTCACCGGATGTTGTCGAGGGTTTCCGCTAGCGGAACATCTAGCCATAACAGGTTTTAAAGCAAGGCCCTTGAACTCTCGTGTATTTTCTGCACTATGCAACGATATGCGCGCCGATCATGTAACACTTTTCTGCGCTGGTTATCAAGGGGCAAAGTATTGGCAAGTTTTTTAGAATTGAGAGACGAGCTTAAAGTTTTCAAATCAAATCAAATTGTATTTGTCACATACACATGGTTAGCAGATGTTAATGCGAGTGTAGCAAAATGCTTGTGCTTCTAGTTCTGACAATGCAGTAATAACCAACGAGTAATCTAACGTAACAATTCCACAACTACTACCTTATACACACAAGTGTAAAGGGATAAAGAATATGTACATAAAGATATATGAATAAGTGATGGTACAGAACGGCATAGGCAAGATGCAGTAGATGGTATCGAGTACAGTATATACATATGATATGAGTAATGTAGGGTATGTAAACATAAAAGTGGCATAGTTTAAAGTGGCTAGTGATACATGTATTACATAAAGATGGCAAGATGCAGTAGATGATAGAGTACAGTATATACATATACATTATATTAAGTGACATTGTTTAAAGTGGCTAGTGATACATTTTTGATCAATTCCCATCAATTTCCATTATTAAAGTGAGCTGGAGTTGAGTCAGTATGTTGGCAGCAGCTACTCAATGACCATAATTTTCACTTGTTTGACCGCTTGCATGATGACGAGTTTTTCACACGACTGGCCTACCTGGTTGGTGTTTTTTCTCTCCTGAATGATCTGAATCTAGGAGTACAGGGACTCTCCGCAACTATATTCAATGTGCGGGACAAATTTGAGGCTATGATTAAGAAGTTGGAGATCTTCTCTGTCTGCATTAACAAGGACAACACACAGGTGTTTCCATCATTGTATGATTTTTGTGTGCAAGTGAACTCAAGCTTACTGACAATGTCAAATGTGATATAGCGAAGCACCTGAGTGAATTGGGTGCGCAATTACGCAGGTACTTTCCCAAAACGGATGACACAAACAACTGGATTCGTTATCACTTTCATGCCCTGCCTCCAGTCCACTATACCGATATCTGAACAAGAGAGCCTTATCGAAATTGCAACAAGCGGTTCTGTGGAAACTGAATTTAATCAGAAGCAATTACCAGAATTCTGGATTGCGCTGCACTCAGAGTATCCTGCCTTGGCAAATTGCACTGTTAAGACACTGATGACCTTTGCAACCATGTACCTATGTGAGAGTGGATTCTCGGCCCTCACTAGCATGAAAACTAAATACAGGCACAGACTGTGTGTGGAAAATTATTTAAGACCGAGACTCTCTCCAATACAACCCAACATTACAGAGTTATGTGCCTCCTTTCAAGCACACCCACATTAACCTGTGGTGAGTTATTCACCATTTTCAATTAACAAATAAGGCTTTATATGTAAGATGGTTAAATTTAGAGCAAAATTATTGATTATTATTATATTATTATTTGAGCCCTGGTCCTTTAAGAGCTTTTTGTCACTTCCCAAGAGCCGGGTTGTGACAAAAACTCACACTCATTCTTATGTTTAATAAATGTATTGTATGGTTTGTGTGCGGCAGGCTTACAATGATGGCAAAAAACAACATTTGAGAGTGTGCTGACCCTGGTGCCAGAGGGGGTACGCAGCTGGAGGTTGAATGTTTGGAGGGGTACGGGACTATAAAAAGTTTGGGAACCAATGCCCTAGAACACACCATTAGTGCCACTGGTAACTTCCACAAAGCTGTAAACGATCTGCGAGACAAGGCAAGAAGGGCCTTCTATGCCATCAAAAGGAACATAAAATTTAACATACCAATTAGGATCTGGCTAAAAAATACTTGAATCCGTTATAGAACCCATTGCACTTTGTGATTGTGAGGTCTGGGGTCTGCTAACCAACCAAGAATTCACAAAACAGAACAAACACCAAATTGAGACTGCATGCAGAATTCTGCTAAAATATCCTCAGTGTACAACGTAAAACACCAAATAATGCATGCAGAGCAGAATTAGGCCGATACCCGCTAATTATCAATATCCAGAAAAGAGACGTTAAATTCTACAACCACCTAAAAGGAAGCGATTCCCAAACCTTCCATAACAAAGCCATCACCTACAGAGAGATGAGTCCCCATATTAGAGACACCATTGTAAATACAACCCATATGTTTATTTATTTTCCCTTTTGTACTTGGTAGAGCATGGCACGTGTAACGCCAGGGTAGTGGGTTCAATTCCCGCGACCACGCATACGTAAAATGTATGCACGCATGACTGTAAGTCGCTTTGGATAAAAGCATCTGCTAAATGGCAAATATTATTATCTAATTTGTATTACATTATAATATAACATAGATGGAGATGTATCATATACAACTGATGAGACCCTTTAGCGCGTAGAATGCTTCAACTGTTTACTACTCATGCTACATGATATGGGAAGAGTCATTGCAAAATCTTTACATTTCATTTCAAAGCAACACCCTCTGATAGGCAACTCATTGTGCATTCTCTCTGTCTCTCTCTCTCTCTGAATATATATTAGATGTCCCATTCAACATTTATAAAGGCCAGTGGAAATATCAGTCCTGTTGTGATGTACGACATCCAACCTGACATGTCTCTCTCTCTCTCTCTCTCTCTCTCTCTCTCTCTCTCTCTCTCTCTCTCTCTCTCTCTCTCTCTCTCTCTCTCTCTCTCTCTCTCTCTCTCTCTCTCTCTCTCTCTCTCTCTCTCCTCTCTCATCGCTCTCTCTCTCTCTCATCGCGCTCTCTCTCTCTCTCTTTCTCTCGCTTTCTCTCTCTCTCAATTTCTCTCTCTCTCTCTCAATTCAATTTCAATTTAAGCGCTTTATTGGCATGGGAAACAAATACTAACATTGCCAAAGCAAGTGAAGTAGATAATAAACAAAAGTGAAATAAACAATAAACATTCTCTCTCTCTCTTTCTCTCTCACACAGACACACACACACACACATACACTGCTGCAGGTCACCACATTAATTATTCATACAGACATTCAGATGCTGTCTCTTTCCTCTCTCTCATCCCTCCTTCTTCTCAAGGTATTGAGGGTAATATCTGAATAGAGAGGTGCTTAAAAGCACACCCCCCCCCCCACGTGCTTCAATTCCAGACAAGAACCTAATCTCCACAAACAACTCTAACATATAAAAGGGTTGCAAAATTACGGTACCTTTCCTAAAATCCCCAGATTTTCCAGAAATTCCGGCTGGAATATTCCTGGAATCAGGAAAGAATAAGCAGGAGTTCGAGAATCCTCCAACCGGTGTTAGGGAATAGGTTAGGTAGTTTAGACAACACACTACAGCTCACTACAACTTCAACCCTCCAATCCCCCAGGGTGCAGCAGCAACCTTGTCCAGGTGCTGAGCCTGGTTGATAAGCACATCATGTACTGTCAATTAAAGGGTCTACACACTCTAAGGAGACAGTAGATTTTGCCACAAAAATGGCGGCTCCTTGTAATACGCTCCGGCATTCAATGTACTTTTGTGCTACCTGAACATTGAGACGCGCTGTATCATCCCTTGCAGAGCCATGGGGCCAGTGATCTGATCTATAGGCCATGCATCAAAGTAGCATTGATAACCAAACATAATCTCATCGACTGTTCAAACAATAAACCAAACAACATTGTAGCCTTATTAGAATAGCCTTGTTGAGAAGTAATAACTACTGCTACACAGTAAAAACAACTGGTAAAAGCCATGAGCCTTTTCTCCGTGGTGTGAAGACATTCTATTGTTATTTATAAATTGTATTATTTCACTTGGGGGAGGTGTGGGTAGATAAAAGGCTAGTTTGCTTGCTGTTTTTAGCCAGCTAGCTAGCAAGCTGCTAGCGGAGTAACCTACAGCCTACTGGCAGGCACACAATTAGGTAATGTAAATCAAACCTAAACTCTCATTACATGTAGGCCTATCTATTATTTAAATATGGGGTTGGTTTTCTTTCATATTAGCTCACAGTGGTGATGTTTTCAACGTGATTCTTCTTTGCCTACCTCAAATGGGTAGACAACAACAGAAACATCTCTGCTAACACCACCTTGTGAACATTGCTATTGTCACGTTCCTGACCTGTTTTCTGTTGTTTTGTATGTGTTTAGTCGGTCAGGGCGTGAGTTGGGGTGGGCATTCTATGTTATGTGTTTCTATGTTGGTTAATGGGTGACCTGATATGGTTCTCAATTAGAGGCAGGTGGTTTACGTTTCCTCTGATTGAGAACCATATTAAGGTAGGTTGTTTCACATTGTTTGTTGTGGGTGGTTGTCTTCCGTGTCTGTGTCTGTTTGCACCACACGGGACTGTTTCGTTTTGTTCGTTCGGTTTTTGTGTAGTCTATTTTCCTGTTTGTGCGTTCTTCGTGTTATGTAAGTTCGTTTGTTCAGGTCTGTTGACTCCGTTTATTATTTTGTAAATTCTCAAGTGTTTTTCGTATTTGTCTTTATTCTTTAATAAACATCGTTATGTCAAATTACCACGCTGCATATTGGTCATCTGATCCTTCTCGCCTCTCCTCGTCTGAGGAGGAGGAAGAAGACGACAGCCGTTACAGCTATTTGGGAGTCTGGAAGTGCATGGACTGGCGAGGTATCATGTTACCAAAAAGTACTGCAAGCTGTGAGGCTGCTGGTTCGTAAAGCCTTTCTTTTGATTTTGAATCTTTAGTTTAGGCATGCCTGTTTGTAGTTTTCCTTTTTGTATATATTTGTTTTCATCGCCATCTTGGACTGGCCGACCAAGAGGTAATGATAGAGCTGGCGCTGAACTTGGTAAGTTGCTATCTCCTGGGCACATGTGCATCTAACACGGTCCTCAAATGCTGATTTCTCACATAAATGCACACATTCATTTAGGTTACAGACCATTTAACTAGGCCTAGAACCCCTAGACAAAGTGAGTGCAACAATATCCGTGGGCTGGTAACACTGGAGTTTCTGGAAAACCTGGGAATTCTGGGAAAGATAAAATAATTCTGCAACCTTAAACATGTTAACATGCATTGTTGCACACAGACACTCCACACAGCTAAACACAGGGAGGGGGCCAACTATAGTACAGTAGGGTCTGAAATCCCATTCTCCTAAACCAGGGATGGGCAGTTTTGATGGGGGTGTGGGCCACAAAAAAATCGGAACTCATAATGAGGGGCCGCAGTGGCTCGCGGGTCTGGTACCCACATCCATACCCACACCTGCAGACAGAGCCAGCCCTAGCCTTTTGGATGCCCTAAGAGAAATCTGCGAGCAAAACATGTTAGCGACCCCCCTCTTGACAGTGGAGAGAAAAAATATATGTTTTAGAGTAAATTTCCTGCAATTCTACACATTTTGCCATTAGGTGGAGAGAAATGTTTTTATATGATACCTGAGCGAGAGTATCTAACAAGATTACTACAAGTTTAGATAGCTGGCCGCTAGACTAACTTACCAACCTACATTTGTTTTACCTGACATAGGCTAATTGAGTGACTGTCAGTGACTGACAACAAAATATATATTTTTAAATTGCACCTTGTGTATTCTACTGACTACACCGCTCGCGTCGCAAAATAAATGTAGAAATCTATATTATTCAATTATTGCACCCACACTGCCTGTGCGCGCCAACGAGCATCTGCGTTGCCAAGGGCTAAAATAGAAGTCAGTTCTATGTGACGCAGATCGCGCTGCAAGTCCTACCTCTCCCATCTCCTCATTGGTTTATAGAAGCAGGTACCCACGTGCCATCTTCTCATTGGTTATACCCACGTGGGTGACTGAAAGACGAATGAGGTCGGTGGCGGTAATGCACCTAATTTATGAAAGTTGCCAATCGCAATATAAAGTCAAGAGAAGAAAAAGCCTGGAAGGAGGAGCGATGACTAGAAACGATTCAGTTGACCGTTTTATGTGTGGATTAATTGGCGGAGTAGAGGACCTTGTGCATTTCAGGTAAAATAACAACTCACTGTTTATATCCCAGGACAAATTAGCTAGCAACAGCAAGCTAGCTAAATAGGACAAATTAGGTAGCAAGTGCAAGCTAGCAAGCTATATTGCCATAAATGTTTAATGATTTTCGACATGTTCCCAAATTAATATAATTGGTTCAGAATTTGTTTTGATATTTTAACCTGTGTGTCGTGATCGCGTTTGGTATAGGAGGACAAAATACATTTATAAACGATGGCGCACGCGCACAACCGGTTTGGGTTCCGTGTAACTCTAACTCTGACTGAGTTCCTATTTTTTTTGTTACATTATTTGAGAAATTGAGACACGAGCTAAATTAAAGAATACACACATTTACTGGCCTCTTTGTGTCCTCAACAAGCCTGCACACACACACCTCTGAAAAACAGAGAGAGAGGGAGAGAGAGAGAGAGACAGAGAGAGAGAGAGAGAGAGAGAGAGAGAGATAGAAGTGGGAGGAGGGTGTGGGTTGGGATGCCTCTGAAGAAATTAGCAATGATGATTTGAGCGTGTATAATTCTCCTTCCCTCTTCACTGTAACCCGCCCTTAATTACAGAAGCTTATTCCACTCAGATAGAGAGGGAGAGATAGAGAGAGAAGAGAGGGAGCGAGAGACAGAGGGAGAGAGGAGGGGGGAGACTGATATTACTGTCTTCTTTATAATGACATAATTAGTCATTAATTAGTCATAAGAGTGGAGGGTGTTTAATGAAGAGATGTATACAGGACTATAACAAGATGACTGTGCCTCTGGAGAGACAGAAAACACTAAAGCCTGGCTAAAGAGAAGAGGAGAGAAAAGAAAAGCGCAACACAGATTGAGTGGCTGTAGTGGCCCGAATACATTAGAAGCCTGAATTAAGTTTCCCTGACAGCCGACAATGCACTGCCGTCTATCTCAGTGGTGCCAAACCTTTTCCGGTTCCTGTACCACCAACTAAATTTTGCCCTGAAGTACCCCTCATTTGCATTTTACCAGTCTTGGATAGGTCAAGTACCCTCAGGGGTCCTAGTATCCCTGGTTGGGAACCACTGGTCTAACGCACACTAGACATACAGGGTGTGTGTGCCTGTGTGTGTGGACATGAGCTGCGCTAATGTGGGCTCATTCAGAGTGGTTAATAACACACTAATATGACACAGGCATCTAAAGGGACAGCAAGCCAGGGGTCCTTAGCTTCAACCCCTGACCTCTAGCCCTGCCAGGGACAGCCACATGAAACTGTCATGGCAGTCTGGTCATTTTCTGATCAGGGGACATCATTCAAACACACACAAACACACACACACACACACACACACACACACACACACACACACACACACACACACACACACACACACACACACACACACACACACACACACACACACACACACACACACACACACACACACACACACACCATATTCCACAAACACCCTTATCAGAGAAAGGCTGTCCCTTCAATCATCAACTGTGTGATGGTGGAATTATTGAGGAATTATGGCAATGTGAATAAACAGCCTGTGTAGATGATGTGGCAGGACCACTGTTACTTGTGACTGTGAACTTAGGCCTTAGTGACTGTATTTCCATTAGACATTCACTCTCTTTGTTGCACTCTCAATTTAGCTTTATTTCTGTGATTGAAATACTAAACATGTCCACCAGGTGTGTATATCTCCAAAGCCCCGGGCCTGTATTCACAAAGCAGCTCAGAGTAGGAGTGCTACTGTAGGATCAGGTCCCCTCTCTTATTCATTATGATTTAAAAGGCTAAACGTATCCTAGATCAACACTCCTACTCTGAGACGCTTTGTGAAAACCTGACCAGACCTGACCCCACCAGTATAAATCAATGATTATAACAGTGCATAACAGTTCATAACAAGCTTAAATAGTCTCTATGTCGCTCACCTTCCACTGATGGTGATCTCATTGACACCGTAGTAGCGGTGGCGTTGGGGCGCCCCTGTATTTTGCGTGTGGTACTGTCCACTCAGGTGGATCCTGACCCGGGTGGCCTGAACCATCTGCTGCAGGGCAGGGGTGTTATAGAAGTTGTTGTAGCCTGGACGCAGGTTGGGCTCTGGAGTCAACATACTGAAGGTGATGTTACCTTGGGAGTATGGGACATCACTGAAACATAGAGGACAAAGTCAACAACAGTGTGTGTGTGTGTGTGTGTGTGTGTGTGTGTGTGTGTTGAGAGATTAGTGCCTTTTTAAGGTCGGTTCGGTTTCGGTTAGATTATTAAAAACTAATCACGTTTTCGATTTTGGTTCTGATTATGTGAGTTGAATGCTATAACAACACAGAATAAAACAATTTCTAAAAGTCCCATAATGGTAGTGACTGCCCATTACTGATTAACCATCATTTATTCACATTACTTGACTTTAATAAAATAGGTCAATTGTTGTGTATATTACATTTGTTTTATCTGATGACTTTATTATTTCATTCCAAGTCATCATCTCATCTCTATAGAGTTAGGCTGTCTCAGAATCATGCACTCTTCTACCTCTTCTGTAGCAGGCATGAACGTAACAGACTGGACAAGTAGAGGCGCTCTTCAGGCTGGATCTGATTTATCTCTAGAGAAACGGTGCAATGTGCACATTGAGCTCACAAAAAAATAAATAATAATTTAACCGACTTAGTTGTCAAATTGTTGTTTTCAGCTAACCACTCCCTTCTGTCACCTAGCGTACCCAGTCTCTCTTCTCTTCTGTCACCTAGCGTACCCAGTCTCTCTTCTCTTCTGTCACCTAGCGTACCCAGTCTCTCTTCTCTTCTGTCACCTAGCTTACCCAGTCTCTCATCTCTTCTGTCACCTAGCTTACCCAGTCTCTCATCTCTTCTGTCACCTAGCTTACCCAGTCTCTCTTCCCTTCTGTCACCTAGCTTACCCAGTCTCTCTCCCCTTCTGTCACCTAGCTTACCCAGTCTCTCTTCCCTTCTGTCACCTAGCTTACCCAGTCTCTCTTCTCTTCTGTCACCTAGCTTACCCAGTCTCTCTCCCCTTCTGTCACCTAGCTTACCCAGTCTCTCTTCTCTTCTGTCACCTAGCTTACCCAGTCTCATCTCTTCTGTCACCTAGCGTACCCAGTCTCTCTTCCCTTCTGTCACCTAGCGTACCCAGTCTCTCTTCCCTTCTGTCACCTAGCTTACCCAGTCTCTCATCTCTTCTGTCACCTAGCTTACCCAGTCTCTCTTCCCTTCTGTCACCTAGCTTACCCAGTCTCTCTCCCCTTCTGTCACCTAGCTTACCCAGTCTCTCTTCCCTTCTGTCACCTAGCTTACCCAGTCTCTCTTCTCTTCTGTCACCTAGCTTACCCAGTCTCTCTCCCCTTCTGTCACCTAGCTTACCCAGTCTCTCTTCTCTTCTGTCACCTAGCTTACCCAGTCTCATCTCTTCTGTCACCTAGCGTACCCAGCCTCTCTTCCCTTCTGTCACCTAGCGTACCCAGTCTCTCTTCCCTTCTGTCACCTAGCTTACCCAGTCTCTCTTCCCTTCTGTCACCTAGCTTACCCAGTCTCTCATCTCTTCTGTCACCTAGCTTACCCAGTCTCTCATCTCTTCTGTCACCTAGCTTACCCAGTCTCTCTTCCCTTCTGTCACCTAGCTTACCCAGTCTCTCTCCCCTTCTGTCACCTAGATTAACCAGTCTCTCTCCTCTTCTGTCACCTAGCTTACCCAGTCTCTCTTCCCTTCTGTCACCTAGCTTACCCAGTCTCTCATCTCTTCTGTCACCTAGCGTACCCAGTCTCTCTTCTCTTCTGTCACCTAGCGTACCCAGTCTCTCTTCCCTTCTGTCACCTAGCTTACCCAGTCACTCTTCCCTTCTGTCACCTAGCTTACCCAGTCTCTCTTCCCTTCTGTCACCTAGCTTACCCAGTCTCTCTCCCCTTCTGTCACCTAGATTAACCAGTCTCTCTCCTCTTCTGTCACCTAGCTTACCCAGTCTCTCTTCCCTTCTGTCACCTAGCTTACCCAGTCTCTCATCTCTTCTGTCACCTAGCGTACCCAGTCTCTCTTCTCTTCTGTCACCTAGCGTACCCAGTCTCTCTTCCCTTCTGTCACCTAGCTTACCCAGTCTCTCTCCCCTTCTGTCACCTAGCTTACCCAGTCTCTCTTCCCTTCTGTCACCTAGCTTACCCAGTCTCTCTTCCCTTCTGTCACCTAGCTTACCCAGTCTCTCTTCTCTTCTGTCACCTAGCTTACCCAGTCTCTCTCCCCTTCTGTCACCTAGCTTACCCAGTCTCTCTTCTCTTCTGTCACCTAGCTTACCCAGTCTCTCATCTCTTCTGTCACCTAGCGTACCCAGTCTCTCTTCCCTTCTGTCACCTAGTGTACCCAGTCTCTCTTCCCTTCTGTCACCTAGCGTACCCAGTCTCTCATCTCTTCTGTCACCTAGCGTACCCAGTCTCTCATCTCTTCTGTCACCTAGCTTACCCAGTCTCTCTTCTCTTCTGTCACCTAGCTTACCCAGTCTCTCTTCCCTTCTGTCACCTAGCGTACACAGTCTCTCTTCTCTTCTGTCACCTAGCTTACCCAGTCTCTCATCTCTTCTGTCACCTAGCTTACCCAGTCTCTCATCTCTTCTGTCACCTAGCTTACCCAGTCTCTCTTCTCTTCTGTCACCTAGCGTACCCAGTCTCTCTTCTCTTCTGTCACCTAGCGTACCCAGTCTCTCATCTCTTCTGTCACCTAGCTTACCCAGTCTCTCTTCTCTTCTGTCACCTAGCTTACCCAGTCTCTCTTCTCTTCTGTCACCTAGCTTACCCAGTCTCTCTTCCCTTCTGTCACCTAGCGCTCCCAGTGTCTCTCCCCTTCTGTCACCTAGCTTACCCCGTCTCTCATCTCTTCTGTTACCTAGCGCTCCCAGTCTCTCTTCCCGTCTGTCACCTAGGTGCACCTGTCCCCCTGTTTTAGAGTTTTGGTGTTTAAATATTGAGCCACTTGGTGCTAAGTATCTGCTCTTAACACAATCACCTGAAGACCCCCTCTAGACACACACACACTCGCACACACACACAAAAAGTGTGATGCAGAGACCAAAGGCTTTCAAAGCCCTCAAAGCTATCACTGAAAAACCCTCAGTAATCGAGCGCTGATAAACCCTCAGTAACGGATATCTCTGATAAACCCTCAGTAATGACTATCTCTGATAAACCCTCCGTAATGACTATCTCTGATAAACCCTCAGTAATCGATCTCTGTTAAACCCTCAGTAATCGATCTCTGTTAAACCCTCGGTAACGGATATCTCTGATAAACCCTCGGTAATGACTATCTCTGATAAACCCTCAGTAATGACTATCTCTGATGAACCCTCAGTAACGGCTATCTCTTATAAACCCTCAGTAATGGCTATCTCTGATAAGCCCTCAGTAATAGCTATCTCTGATAAACCCTCAGTAATGACTATCTCTGATAAACCCTCAATAATGACTATCTTTGATAAACCCTCAGTAATGACTATCTCTGATAAACCCTCAGTAATGGCTATCTCTGATAAACCCTCAGTAATGACTCCTTACCTGGGGAACTGTAGACAATTGACAGAATCTGGTCTGAGCAGGGGTCCATTGTTCTGCAGACCAAACAGGCTGCAGTCTCTGGCCATGTACTGCCAGTCTAGCCATTCTGTTTCTACACTGCTACTGTTACTGCTGCTGCTGCTGTTACTGCATCTCCTCTGGATGTGGAGGGCCTCTGGCTGGGGACTGACCAACTGCAGGATCACATAGAACACCTACAAACAGACACGACACACAGTCATTAATGACACACGTCCACACTGTCGTTCTGAGGCTGAATAAGAACAACATTATAGGGTTCTTGCTGGTCTTGTTAGTTGCAGGGAGAGTCATAGACCAGGAAATAAACTATGGAAGATCTGAAAATAGAATAATAGTTGGGCCAACTTTAGACCCGGACGCCATGTTGCTACCTGTGAATATCCATTGACTTATTCATTATAGATGAACAATGTTTCAATGTTATGACTCAGAACATCAGTTATGAGACGAAAGGTTATTCTAGTGAATTCAATCATTTAAGAAAGGTAGGTAGCTAGCCAGCGTACAACATGGCTAATAATTTTTTTAAACAAATTCTTGTTCTCATTTCCTGTCGCAAGGCATTCTGGTACTTCACTAGCACCTTAGAGGCTGCTGCCCTATATACATAGACTTGACATTACTGGCCACTTTAATAATGGAACACTAGTCACTTTAATAATGTTTACATATTTTGCATTACTCATCTCATATGTATATACTGTATTCTATTCTATTCTATTGTATTTTAGTCTATATATTCTTAATTCCATTCCTTACTTTAGATTTGTGTGTATTGATTGCATTGTGTGTATTGTTGTGAAATTGTTAGATATTACTTGTTAGATATTACTGCACAGTTGGAGCTAGAAACACAAGGATATCGCTACACCCGCAATAACATCTGCTAAATGTGTATGTGACCAATAACATTTGAATTGATTACTTTTGAATAGTTCTCAATCACACGAACTGCAATGAAATACAATTAGCCTTGTATTTGATATCTGTAGATAATCTCAATAAAAAAAGCCCCACCATCAAGCAGCTTAGGGAAGAGATCCTCCGGCTGTTAGCTCGGCTGTGAGAAAAGGATAACCTGCTTTCTAAGTGCACCAACCTTGCTGTAACCCAGGCAAACCCAATCTCAGTTTCAAATGCCTCCTATAGCAAAGCTGTCAATGAGTCGGGCGACGTTGATCTGTCCCAATCCAACGGACAGATGTTCAGCTCAACTCCGCGGCCCATGGGAGATTGGACACTCGCAACGGCGTAGGAGATTGGGGAGGCAGTTTGGCCACCCTTCATCTATCCGAGAAGATTCGATCCAGCTATCAAACAGGTTTACCCCGATTGAGCCCTTGGAGTCAGCACGGATCCTGGGTGTATACCAACAGCCAGCGACCGCCCAGTGGCACCCTCCCCCATCGGATTCCATCACGAACACCATCATTGTGGGCAGCTTGATGGTGAGAGATTTGGCCTGCCTACGATCTGTGGACCTACCAAGGTCCACTGTCACCCAGGAGTCCGTGTCCATGACATCAACTCCCTCCTGCCCACGGTTCTGGTCAACTACTCCAATATTGACACCATCATCACTCAAGTAAGTTTTAACGTCCTTCGTTTTAGGCAATCTGAGGAACTGACGGAGGACTACAAAAAAAATGTAACACCCACGCTAGCACGGGGAAGAAAATAATGATCTCTGGCCCTCTCCCGTGCTACCAAAGGGGTTCGGAACGTTTCAGCCGACTCTTTTCCCTGAACGAGTACCTGGAGAAACTTTGCAACAACAGGAATGTCTCTTTTTGTGACAACTTTGATTTGCTGTGGGAGCAACCAGCACTTTTTAAATGAGACGGATTCACCCCAACAGCAGGGATTCCAGGATTAGTTCCAGCAACATCGCAAACTGTTTTAGAGACTGACGGACAGTGTCTGGTAGTGCTCCAGTCCTCCCTGTCAGAATAAGCAACAGAGGACTTGGAAACCATATCAACTCCTGTAGAAATGGCACTTTGGTTATTGTGAGTAACCTAATTTATGTTCCTTTAACTCCGCCTTCTAGTGAGTTTATACAAACGTTTAACTCCACCCATTCTGAAAGATTGGAGACTGTCAGAAAATGTGGATGTAACGTTAATAATTTGGTTGTTATTCCATTGGTTACCTCGAGGCAGATGCCCCAGGGGCAGAGTGGCCCACACTCATTGAATATGTTGCTTTTAAATGTTAGAGCAATCACAAGTAAAACCTTTCTCGTGAATGACCTCATTACTGACTGCAAAGTTGATTGCATGTTTCTCACTGAAACATGGCTGTAATCAGACTGTGGCGCTGCTCTTATTGAGGCCCCTCCCCCCCGGAATACAGCTTTTCATACCCTATCAGAAAAGGGAAAAAGGGTGGAGGGACAGCCTCTCTCTTTACAAATGCTCTCAGCTGTAAGGACATTTTGTTTGGCGACTTTGGGTCTTTTGAGCATCATGCTGTACTGTTTAAATGTCAGCCACCAGCGCTGGCCATAACTCTGTATAGGCCACTAAAGCACTGCCCCACTTTTTTTTACTGATTTACCTGAACTATTGTCTATTGTGGTTGAGAACTATGATTAAGTCATTGTATTGGGCGATTGTAATACTCATGTTGACAAAGAGACTGACTCCAAGGCCATTGAATTTATTAATATTTTGAGCTCTGTGTATTTATATGTACACTACCGTTCAAAAGTTTGGGGTCACTTAGAAATGTCCTTGTTTTTGAAAGAAAATTTAAAAAATTGTCCATTAAAATAACATCAAATTGATCAGAAATACAGCGTTACATTGTTAATGTTGTAAATGACTAGTGTAGCTGAAACGGCTGTTTTTTTATGAAATATCTACATAAGTGTTAAGAGGGCCATTATCAGCAACCATCACTCCTGTGTTCCAATGGCACGATGTCTTAGCTAATCCAAGTTTATCATTTTAAAAGGCTAATTGATCATTAGAAAACCCTTTTGCAATTATGTTAGCACAGCTGACAACTGTTGTCCTGATTAAAGAAGCAATAAAACTGGCCTTCTTTTGACTAGTTGAGTATCTGGAGCATCAGCATTTGTGGGATTGATTACAGGCTCAAAATGGCCAGAAACAACAAACTTTCTTCTGAAACTCGTCAGTCTATTCTTGTTCTGAGAAATGAAGGCTATTCCATGCGAGAAATTGCCAAGAAACTGTAGATCTCGTACAACGCTGTGTACTACTCCCTTCACAGAACAGCGCAAACTGGCTCTAACCAGAATAGAAAGAGAAGTGAGAGGCCCCGGTGCACAAATAATAATAATAAGAAAATTGAATTAAATATTTGGAGCTCTATGGACCTCATTCAACATGTTACTGGGCCCACCCATAACCATGGCCATACTCTGGACCTGGTTATTACCAAGGGGCTTTCTATAGACATATCCTCTATTGTTGCTTTATCTGATCTCCACTCTGTATTTTTTACTACCTTGTTGCCCATAGCTCAGGGTAGAACTGAAAGCATTATTAAGAAACGCTATCTTACCTCTGAAGTTGCTACAGATTGTATTGAGTGTCGGAACAATACTCCACCACCTATTCTGTCTTCCTCTTGTGATGATGTAGTTGATAACTTTAATAGCAAATTAAGGGCAACCATTGATGCCATAGCTCCAGTAAAGTTGAAATAGGCCACATCCAAACAGAGAACCCCGTGGATGAGTTAGGAAACTAATCAATTAAAGATAAATTGCAGAAAGGCAGAGCAGAAGCGGAGAAAGTCAAAGTTGCAGGTCCATTATGATATTCTGAGAGAGCAACTTGGCATATATAACAAGGCAATTAGAAATGCCAGACGGGCTCATTTTTCTATCTTGATCACTATTAATCAGAACAGAAATTCCAGAGTGCTCTTCTCGACCTGATAAATCCTACCCCTGCAAACCTATGTGAACTTTCCTCCACATATAAATGTGATGACTTTGCGGCATATTTCAGAGATAAGATTAGACCAACATTAGGCTGGGTATCAGTCAAGCAAGACCTGATGAGATGTTTGATGATACAGTGGGGCAAAAAAATATTTAGTCAGCCACCAATTGTGCAAGTTCTCCCACTTAAAAAGATGAGAGAGGCCTGTAATTTTCATCATAGGTACACTTCAACTATGACAGACAAAATGAGAAAACAAAATCCATAAAATCACATTGTAGGATTTTTTATTAATTTATTTGCAAATTATGGTGGAAAATAAGTATTTGGTCAATAACAAAAGTTTATCTCAATACTTTGTTATATACCCTTTGTTGGCAATGACAGAGGTCAAACGTTTTCTGTAAGTCTTCACAAGGTTTTCACACACTGTTGCTGGTATTTTGGCCCATTCCTCCATGCAGATCTCCTCTAGAGCAGTGATGTTTTGGGGCTGTTGCTGGGCAACACGGACTTTCAACTCCCTCCAAAGATTTTCTATGGGGTTGAGATCTGGAGACTGGCTAGGCCACTCCAGGACCTTGAAATGCTTCTTACGAAGCCACTCCTTCGTTGCCCGGGCGGTGTGTTTGGGATCATTGTCATGCTGAAAGACCCAGCCACGTTTCATCTTCAATGCCCTTGCTGATGGAAGGAGGTTTTCACTCAAAATCTCACGATACATGGCCCCATTCATTCTTTCCTTTACACGGATCAGTCGTCCTGGTCCCTTTGCAGAAAAACAGCCCCAAAGCATGATGTTTCCACCCCCATGCTTCACAGTAGGTATGGTGTTCTTTGGATGCAACTCAGCATTCTTTGTCCTCCAAAAACGACGAGTTGAGTTTTTACCAAAAAGTTATATTTTGTTTTCATCTGACCATATGACATTCTCCCAATCTTCTTCTGGATCATCCAAATGCTCTCTAGCAAACTTCAGACGGGCCTGGACATGTACTGGCTTAAGCAGGGGGACACGTCTGGCACTGCAGGATTTGAGTCCCTGGCGGCGTAGTGTGTTACTGATGGTAGGCTTTGTTACTTTGGTCCCAGCTCTCTTCAGGTCATTCACTAGGTCCCCGTGTGGTTCTGGGATTTTTGCTCACCGTTCTTGTGATCATTTTGACCCCACGGGGTGAGATCTTGCGTGGAGCCCCAGATCGAGGGAGATTATCAGTGGTCTTGTATGTCTTCCATTTCCTAATAATTGCTCCCACAGTTGATTTCTTCAAACCAAGCTGCTTACCTATTGCAGATTCTTCCCAGCCTGGTGCAGGTCTACAATTTTGTTTCTGGTGTCCTTTGACAGCTCTTTGGTCTTGGCCATAGTGGAGTTTGGAGTGTGACTGTTTGAGGTTGTGGACAGGTGTCTTTTATACTGATAACAAGTTCAAACAGGTGCCATTAATACAGGTAACAAGTGGAGGACAGAGGAGACTCTTAAAGAAGAAGTTACAGGTCTGTGAGAGCCAGAAATCTTGCTTGTTTGTAGGTGACCAAATACTTATTTTCCACCATAATTTGCAAATAAATTCATTAAAAATCCTACAATGTGATTTTCTGGATTTTCTTTTCTCATTTTGTCTGTCATAGTTGAAGTGTACCTATGATGAAAATTACAGGCCTCTCTCATCTTTTTAAGTGGGAGAACTTGCACAATTGGTGGCTGACTAAATACTTTTTTGCCCCACTGTATGTGCCCTAGCCTACCACGCAAAGGCCCTATGGATTTATGTTCCCTGGTTGACACAGACATGCTCAGGAAAGTGATATCACGACTTAAGCCTTCTACCTGCCTTCTCGATCCTATACCTACCACATTCTTCAAAACAGTTTTTATTTGCATATCTGAAGAAATGCAAGCTATTGTTAATCACTCCCTGTTCACAGGAATTCTCCCCACTGCACTAAAAACTGCTATGGTGAAACCCCTTCTGAAGAAAAGTCATCTAGATTCTTCAGCTCTTAGCAATTTTTGACCAATTTCCAACCTTCCATTCTTAAGCAAATTTCTGGAGAAATTGGTTTTCAAACGTAATGATTTTTTAAGTGTCAACTGTATTTTGGAAAAATTCCAAACTGGTTTTCGTGCCAAGAACAGAGACAGCCTTAAATGATCTTAGAGCCAACACAGATGCCAAACAGTTCTCTGTCCTTGTACTCTTGGATTTAAGTACTGCATTCAACACTGTTGACCATGATGTCCTTCTGGACAGACTGGAGAGGTGGGTTGGCCTCTCCGGTCCAGTTATAAATTGGTTTCGGACTTATTAAACCGGTCAAGAGTTTTGTGTCACCCTTGGTGAACATAACTCAAAGACTATACATATCACATGTGGCATTCAACAAGGTTTGATTTTGGGTCCGGTACTGTTCAGTTTATATATGTTACCCATTGGCAGCATTATCAGAAAGAATAGCATTGATTTGCACTGCTACGCAGACGATAAACACCTTTACATTTCTGTGTCGCCAGAGGATTTTAGATCCACGGATAAATGATTAGACTATACTAGTGATTTAAATACTTGGACACCTCACATGGACACCTCACAACTTCCTCCAGCTAAATCAAGACAAGGCCGAGGTACTTATTGTTGGAGCCAAAGCACAGAGAAAGAATATAGCCACACATTTTAATTCCCAGGCAATAAAGATAAAACTCCAGGTAAAAAATCTAGGTGTTTTTTTAGATTCTGAACAATTTTTTTTATCACACATTAGGAATGTGACCAAAATAGCTTTTCACCACCTTGCCAAGGTGGGGCCATTTCTCTCTCAGGCTGATAGAGAGACTCCTCCATGCTTTTATTACAAGCAGGTAACCTAGTGGTTAAGAGCATTGGCCCAGTAACCGAAAGGTTCTTGTTTCAAAGCTGACTAGGTGAAAAGTCTGCTGATGTGCCCTTGAGCAGGTCACTTAACCCTAGTCACTCTGGATAAGAGTGTCTGCTAAATGACTAAAATGTCAAATGCAATGTTGACTACTGTAATACTCTCCTGTCTGATCTAACCAAGAAAGCCAGAATGCAGGAAGCCAGAATGCTGCAGCACAGGTACTGACCAAGACCAGACGGAGAGCACACATTACACTGGTTTAACGTCTCTGCACTGGCTGCCTGTGACTTTTAGAATGAATTTAATACCCCAACCAGAAGCCATGGATTACAGGCAACATTCGCACTGAGCTAAAGGGTAGAGCTGCCGCTTCCAAGGAGCGGGACTCTAACCCGGAAGCTTATAAGAAATCTCGCTATGCCCTCCGACGAACCACCAAACAGGCAAAGCTTGCAAACTATTGGCAGGGTTTGCAAACTGTTACAGACTACAAAGGGAAGCACAGCTGCGAGCTGCCCAGTGACACGAGCCTACCAGACGAGCTAAATAACTTCTATGCTCGCTTCGAGGCAAGCAACACTGAGGCATGCATGAGAGCATCAGCTGTTCCGGATGACTGTGTGATTACACTCTTCTCAGCCGATTTGAGCAAGACCTTTAAACAGGTCAACAATACACAAGGCTGCAGGTCCAGACGGATTACCAGGACGTGTAATCTGAGCATGCGCTGACCAACTGGCAAGTGTCTCCACTGACATTTTCAACCTCTCCCTGTCTGAGTCTGTAATACCAACATGTTTCAAGCAGACCACCATAGTCCCTGTGCCCAAGAACACTAAGGTAACCTGCCTAAATGACTACCAACCCGTAGCACTCACGTATGTAGCCATGAAATGCTTTGAAAGGCTGGTCATGGCTCACATCAACACCATCATCCCAGAAACCCTATACCCATTCCAATTTGCATACAGCACCAACAGATCCACAGGTGACGCAATCTCTATTGTACTCCATACTGCCCTTTCCCACCTGGACAAAAGGAACACCTATGTGAGAATGCTATTCATTGACTACAGCTCAGCGTTCAACACCATAGCTCCCTTAAAGCTCATCACTAAGCTAAGGACCCTGGCACTAAACAGCTCCCTCTGCAACTGTATCCTAGACAGCCTGATGGGCCGCCCACAGGTGGTGAGGGTAGGTAACAACACATCCGCCACACTGATCCTCACAACGGGGGCCCCTCAGGGGTGCGTGCTCAGTCCCCTCCTGTACTCCCTGTTCACTCATGACTGCATGGCCAGGCACGACTCCAACACCATCATCAAGTTTGCGATGACAACAGTGGTAGGCCTGATCACCGACAACGATGAGACAGCCTATAGGCATGAGGTCAGAGACCTGACCATGTGGTGCCATGACAACAACCTCTCCCTTAATGTGATCAAGACAAAGGAGATGGTTGTGGACTACAGGAAAAAGAGGACCGAGCACGCCCCCATTCTCATCGACGGGGCTGTAGTGGAGCAGGTTGAGAGCTTCAACTTCCTTGGCTTCCACATCAACAACAAACTAACATGGTCCAAGCACACCAAGACAGTCGTGAAGATGGTACGACAAAACCTATGGTACGAAAAAAAACTATTCCCCCTCAGGAGACTGAAAAGATTTGGCATGGGTCCTCAGATCCTCAAAAGATTTTACAGCTGCACCATCGAGAGCATCCTGACGTGTTGCATCACTGCCTGGTATGGCAACTGCTTTGCCTCCACAGCAAGGCACTACAGAGGGTGGTGTGTACGGCCCAGTACATCACTGGGGCCAAGCTTCCTGCCATTCAGGACCTCTATACCAGGCGGTGTCAGAGGAAGGCCCTAAAAATCATCAAAGACTCATTCACCCTAGTCATAGACTCTCTGCTACCGCACGGCAAGCGGTACCGGAGTGCCAAGTCTAGGTCCAAGAGGCTTCTAAACAGCTTCTACCCCCAAGCCATAAAACTCCTGAACTGCTAATCCAATGGCTACCCAGACAAATTTGTGTGTCTGTGTGTGTGTGTACGGTGCATGGCTGTCAGTGTGTGTGCCAGTCAGTCACACAGGGAGAGAATAAACAGCCCTGGGATGACTACTATCCCCACAGCAACAGTCTGGACTGGGACACTGACACACACATCATGGAGTCTACTGAGCTGCACTGCTGCAATGCTTTATTCTCACACACACAGACGCCAGCGCACACACAGATGCATGCTTACTCACGCACGTGCACACACATGCACACACACAGATGCAAGCGCACACACACTCTTCAGAGAGGAAAGTGCAGTGTTTTATCTTGGGACTTGAGCTAGAAGCCGTGTCAGAACAGCCACAAATCCAACACACACACACACACACACCCACACACACACACACACACACACACACACACACACACACACACACACACACACACACACACACACACACACACACACACACACACACACACACACACACACACACACACACACACACACACACACACACACACACACACACACACTCCCCTCCTTGTCCCTTTCTCTCTCTGTAAAGAGTTTTGTTGTGTTTGACACAGAGGGAGATGGAGCCTCTGTCTCAGCTTTCCTCTGTCTGAAGATCACCTCACAAACACACACACCACAGGTGCAGGGAGACAGACAGCCTTCTGTACTGTCCTAACCTCACAGATCTATGTAACACACAAACACAGCTCTACCTAACACTCAAACACAGCTCTACCTAACACTCCAACACAGCTCTACCTAACACTCCAACACAGCTCCACCTAACACTCAAACACAGCTCCACCTAACACTCAAACACAGCTCTACCTAACACTCAAACACAGCTCTACCTAACACTCAAACACAGCTCCACCTAACACTCAAACACAGCTCTACCTAACACTCAAACACAGCTCTACCTAACACTCAAACACAGCTCCACCTAACACTCAAACACAGCTCCACCTAACACTCAAACACAGCTCTACCTAACACTCAAACACAGCTCTACCTAACACTCCAACACAGCTCTACCCAACACTCAAACACAGCTCTACCTAACACTCAAACACAGCTCTACCCAACACTCAAACACAGCTCTACCTAACACTCAAACACAGCTCTACCCAACACTCAAACACAGCTCTACCCAACACTCCAACACAGCTCTACCCAACACTCAAACACAGCTCTACCTAACACTCAAACACAGCTCTACCCAATACTCAAACACAGCTCTACCCAATACTCAAACACAGCTCTACCTAACACTCAAACACAGCTCTACCTAACACTCAAACACAGCTCTACCCAACACTCAAACACAGCTCTACCCAACACTCAAACACAGCTCTACCTAACACTCAAACACAGCTCTACCCAACACTCCAACACAGTTCTACCTAACACTCCAACACAGCTCTAATACAGCTCTAATAGCTCTCATACTGACAGTTCTAGCTGTAACAACTATGTACAACTTTTGTAATCTGACTCAGTTGAATCTTAATTCGTATGTAGATATTTGGTAATCTGACTCCGTTTAATCTCGATTAGAATGTAGATATTTGGCAATCTGACTCAGTTTAATCTTGATTATTAGATATTTGTGCGTACTTCAACCACAGGCTAAATCCATTCTTACCAAACAGACACAGAAACAAAACATATTTTCATACACACAGACAGATGGACAGACAGACAGACATTACCTGGTACTGCCCGTTGACTAGGTCTATGGTGATGGTCAGCCCTTGGTCCATGTCCTCAGGTCCAGTTAGTATGTTGGACACCCAGGCTGTACCCATGTCCTGGTCATTGATATAGCTGACAGGGTGAGCGTCCATGTTGAGCCTCAACACACGGTTATTAGTGGTGTCCTCCACCGCGTTGGGAATACAGTACCTAGACAGGGATGGGCTATGTTGCTGTTGCTGTTTGAGGGATACTGTGACGTGATGTGGATTTAGTTGTGATGCGGCTGTTGTTGTAGCTGTATTTTGTATATATGTTGTGCTGCAAGTGAGAATTGGTTTTGTGTTCACTTACTTGGTTAAATGGAAGCTTATATAGTTAATACATCTGTATATCAATCAATCAATCCATCACTCCATCAATATACAGTACCTCTCCACTAGGGGGTGTACTCTGGGGTGACTGGGGGGGCAACGGCACTCTGACTGAGCGTGGAGGGGGGGCAGGAAGCCTGAATACACCTTCACGATCTCTCTGGAGTGGGAGACAATGGATCAGGTTGTGAGCCAGATGCACTATGGTGTCAGGATCAGTCTCAAAAGATAATTTAGCAAAATAAAATGTTATGAACTGCTGTATTAATATATAAGCCATTAAGCAGACACTTTTATCTAAAGCGACTAACAGTCACGCATGCATACATTTTACATGTGGGTGGCCCCAGGAATCAAACCCACGAACCTTGTGGTGCAGGCGCCATGCTCTACCAACTGAGCCATATTATACACATGACATTAAAATCAAAGGGAATCATATGAAACATCCCTACTTTTCTCCCTCTTTCCCTCCCTCCTTCCATCCCTCTCACCTGTTAGTCAGTGTGTTGGGATAAAATCTGAAGTCCTGCATCCTGCCAATGAATTGATCTGACCCTGGTGAGAAAGAAGAGAGGGATGTCAACGGTGTGTATTGAAAACAGTCAGCTGGTTCCATAATGACCAGTGCATTAGCTTATCTTTCTCTTTATTCTCTGTTAAAGACACAACCACACCGAGCTGAGGACTGTTTAGTTGATCTAGCAGTGTTATAAATGTTACAGTTGACTGGGCTGTAAGCTATAGTAGGGCTCTCTACGTCTAACCTGGCAGGCCTCTTAGACTTAACAGTCAGAGGAACCATAGAGACACACAGTTAACAGTCAGAGGAACCATAGAGACACACAGTTAACAGTCAGAGGAACCATAGAGACACACAGTTAACAGTCAGAGGAACCATAGAGACACACAGTTAACAGTCAGAGGAACCATAGAGACACACAGTTAACAGTCAGAGGAACCATAGAGACACACAGTTAACAGTCAGAGGAACCATAGAGACACACAGTTAACAGTCAGAGGAACCATAGAGACACACAGTTAATGATGGCACAGAAGTCCCTTCTTGCCTTGTCTCTCAGATCGTTCACAGCTTTGTGGAAGTTACCTGTGGTGCTGATGTTTAGGCCAAGGTATGTATCGTTTTTTTGTGTGCTCTAGGGAAATGGTGTCTAGATGGAATTTGTATTTGTGGTCCTGGCAACTGGACATTTTTTGGAACAACAGTATTTTTGTTTTACTGAGATTTACTGTCAGGGCCCAGGTCTGACGGAATCTGTGCAGAAGATCTAGGTGCTGCTGTAGGCCCTCCTTGGTTGCGGACAGAAGCACCAGATCATCAGCAAACAGTAGACATTTCACTTCAGATTCTAGCAAGGTGAGGCAGGGTGCTGCAAGCTGTTCTAGTGCCATCGCCAATTCGTTGATAAATACAGTTGAAGTCAGAAGTTTACATACACTTAGGTTGGAGTCATTAAAACTAGTTTTTCAACCACTCCACAAATTTCTTGTTAACAAACTATTGTTTTCGCAAGTTGGTTAGGACATCTACTTTGTGCATGACACAAGTAATTTTTGTTTACAGACAGATTATTTCACTAATAATTCACTGTATCACAATTCCAGTGGGTCAGAAGTTTACATACACTAATTTGACTGTGCCTTTAAACAGCTTGGAAAATTCCAGAAAATGATGTCATGGCTTTAGAAGCTTCTGATAGGCTAATTGACATAATTTAAGTCAATTCCAAATCAAATCAAAGTTTATTTGTCACATGAGCCGAATACAACAGGTGTAGACCTTACAGTGAAATGCTTACTTACAGGCTCTATAGTGCAAAAAAGGTGTTAGGTGAACAATAGGTAAGTAAAGAAATAGAACAACAGTAAAAAGACAGGCTATATCCAGTAGCGAGGCTATAAAAGTAGCGAGGCTACATGTACATGTAGATATGGTTAAAGTGACTATGCATATATGATGAACAGAAAGTAGCAGTAGTGTAAAAGAGGGGGTGGTGGGTGGCGGAACACAATGCAGATAGCCCGGTTAGCCAATGTGCAGGAGCACTGGTTGGTCGGCCCAATTGAGGTAGTATGTACATGAATGTATAGTTAAAGTGACTATGCATATATGATAAACAGAGAGTAGCAGCAGCGTAAAAAGAGGGGTGGGGGGGGGAACAATGCAAATAGTCCGGGTCTTATGGCTTGGGGGTAAAAACTGTTGAGAAGCCTTTTTGTCCTAGACTTGGCACTCCGGTACCGCTTGTGGCTAAGATGCACATCTCTCCAGAATGCGCTCTCTTCCACCAATTTGTGCACATTCATTGTTTTCTAACTTCATTGTGTGAATTGTTTTGGGGTCACTTAGAAATGTCCTTATTTTTGAAAGAAAAAACATTTTTTTGTCCATTAAAATAACATCAAATTGATCAGAAATACAACGTAGACATTGTTAATGATGTAGATGACTAGCTGGAAACGGCAGATTTTTTATGGAATATCTACATAGGCGTACAGAGGCCCAGTATTAGCAACCATCACTCCTGTGTTCCAATGGCACATTGTGTTAGCTAATCCAAGTTTATCATTTTAAAAGGCTAATTGTACAACGCTGTGTACTACTCCCTTCACAGAACAAAACACCAAAACACCAGTCTCAACCAGTCTCAACGTCAACAGTGAAGAGGCGACTCCGGGATGCTGGCCTTCTAGGGAGAGTTGCAAAGAAAAGCCATATCTCAGACTGGCCAATAAACATAAAAGATTAATATGGGCAAAAGAACACAAACACTGGACAGAGGAACTTTACCAAGAAGGCCAGCATCCTGGAGTCGCCTCTTCACTGTTGACGTTGAGACTGGTGTTTTGCGGGTACTATTTAATGAAGCTGCCAGTTGAGGACTTGTGAGGCATCTGTTTCTCAAACTAGACACTCTAATGTACTTGTCCTCTTGCTCATTTGTGCAACGGGGCCTCTCACTCCTCTTTCTATTCTGGTTAGAGCCAGTTTGCGCTGTTCTGTGAAGGGAGTAGTACACAGCATTGTACGAGATCTTCAGTTTCTTGGCAATTTCTCACATGGAATAGCCTTCATTTCTCAGAACACGAATAGACTGACAAGTTTCAGAGGAAAGGACTTTGTTTCTGGCCATTTTGAGCCTATAATCGATCCCACAAATGCTGATGCTCCAGATACTCAACTAGTCTAAAGAAGGCCAGTTTTTTTGCTTCTTTAATCAGAACAACAGTTTTCAGCTGTGCTAACATAATTGCAAAAGGGTTTTCTAATGATCAATTAGCCTTTTAAAATGATAAACTTGGATTAGCTAACACAATGTGCCATTGGAACACAGGAGTGATGGTTGCTGATAATGGGCCTCTGTACGCCTATGTAGATATTCCATAAAAAATCAGCAGTTTCCAGCTACAATAGTAATTTACAACATTAACCATGTCTATACTGTATTTCTGATCAATTTGATGTTATTTCAATGGACAACGGTATAGTGTATATTTGCTGCTGCTCGACTAAAAAACATCTTGGTCGACCAACAGCCTATCGACCAAACAATCGACCAGTCGACTAATTGGGGTCAACCCAGTGTGATAAACATTCTACTGATTAAATTCCCTGGTCAGCATCTACGGCACAGATCAGTGTGGGTGAACAATACTGCTGACCACTACTATGATCCAATCATGGGCTGATCAAATGCTATCTGAGTGTAAATCACTGATCAATAGCAGACGAGCAGTATGACTGTGTAGCTGAAACCATTGATCATTACTTTACACTAGAGCAGTGGTCCCCAACCTTTTCTGAGTCCAGATCACGTAGTCAAAAAGCCGAGATCTAGTTGGTGTAGCACTTGAGAGGAGCAGCTGAGCATACATTTAAATAATTAGCAAATCATTAGCTTTTTTATTTTACTGGACTGATGGTGCCTGCATCTGTCATGGTGCTTTCAACACAACTGGGAACTCTGGGAAAAAAACGAGGTCAAATCATGACGTCAGTCATCTCCAGGCCGAAAAGTCAGAGCTCTAGAAAGATGCCAAAGTTTCCGAGTTGGATGACCGTTCAAAGGGATTTTTGCCAGTCAGATCTCATTTTTTTTGTAGATCACAGTGGCCTTGAAAGCACTGAGGTCGGAAGTCTGAGATTTCCGAGTTCACAGTTGTTTTGAACACATAATTTAGTCACAACGGAGGGAGGGAGAGAGCAGCAGAGGGTCAGCCTCTCACGGTCCCTGCTCTCTCCTTCCTTTCCTCCAGTGAGACTGACCAGAGAGAGGGGACACCGTTTTCCACCTGATGGCCAAACTCGGTCGCACCGCATCTGTCTCATGCACAAATTCATGTTGTTCCTATGACCAGAGATATTAAAATAGACACGACGAGCTGCTAATAATAATAAAAACGAAGGGCTATCCATACACTTGCCTACTCATTCATTGCAACTGAAGTGCAAGTGGAAGTAGGGAGAAGCATGTTTTATGTTTTGTAATAGTGTTGAATAAAAACAGTGTTGACAGTGCTTAAACATAAGGTCACTCATAGAAACAGCAGCTCTTTGCTGTATAAAAACTTAAACATGAACTCACTCATAGAAACAGCAGCTCTTTGCTGTATAAAAACTTAAACATGAACTCCCTCATAGAAACAGCAGCTCTTTGCTGTATAAAAACTTAAACATGAACTCCCTCATAGAAACAGCAGCTCTTTGCTGTATTCTTTGACAGACTGGCTCTGGTCATGGTTTTTTAAATGATGAAATCTCATGTAGGCTCCTATCAAACTTTGCTGTGGCCAGGGTCCTGGAAGCTGTAGTGTGATTTGAGCTATCCGATTGGCCAGCGCAGTAGGAGCACTCGATTTAGCCACAGAGCTACCGGTCTGCTGGGTAGGCGGAGTTTGTCTTTTCAGACAAATTAAATGGTTCAAAATGGAACACTTTGCCTGCCTGGTGCGCAGGGTTTCTGAATCAAGTGCACCTACCGCCAACAGCACAACCCGTAAAAAGGAATGTAAGCCTTTATCATTGGCTTTTCTACAGAAATGTTTGATGATCGACTAGGAATGCCTTGAAGATCGACCAGTCGATCAGTCGGTGACCAGTGCACTAAAGATTTCATTCTCTGTTGTCGATCATTTTCAGTGTGTTTCTATTGACCCTGATGGAGGCTGTAAAGGAAATATCTGACACAGTTGATCATATTCACTTCAAAACACTTTCCTGTGTGATTCTTAGCTCATAACCCCCCTGGGGGTGTAGATCTATGCCCTAGATTGCATGGATCTACCTACATGTTGAAATGTCTTCCTACAACCATGTATTTCCATGGTATTTCCCTAGGCAGGTGTACATACCATGTACTATAAGTAATGTATATATGCATCATGTGTTATCTTGTTGTTACCGTTAGAGCTCAGTCCGACTCTCATGGTACTGTCCATTCTGATGTCAGAGATGGGTGAGGTCAGAGGTCGAGTGTCAAAGGGCGTGCCGTCCTCCTCCAGTCCATCGAGGAAGAGACTGACGCTTTTGCCATGCACCTGTGGACCAATTAGAATGCACAATTATTCTGTGGATCAAACATAACTCAATGTTACTTTGTCCTTGACACTGTACGTACTTTATTCTGTGCTTGACACATTTTGATTCAGTTTTATACAGTGAAGTGTTAAAAAGTTAACATTTCAATGACAAAGTTTTGACCATCTCCTGGTCCTTGCCTTGTCCTGATACAAGCGTTATAAGGAGTATCTAACAGTGTGGGGATCCTGTCCCTGAAGGAGAGTAAGATGTATAGCCCAGCAGCCTTCACGATTCAGTCTGAGTGAATTACACACAGGGATAATCTTCCAGTTTATTTCCCTACCAGAAACCCCCTCATTCTAAAACCTAAGCCACAAATGAGCTTCCTGTTGACCAAAACCACTCTTCACCCCAGCCATGAATATTAAAACACAAACACAGTCAAAGCAACTGCTTCCATTTAGATCAAAACTCCAGAGAAATATGTTCATAGACCTTCAATGTCCCCCTCTCTTCTCTCTTTCTCCCCTCTCTTCTCTCTTTCTCCCCTCTCTCTCAAAATGTTTATGTCTATCCCCCTCCCCCCTCTTGTTGTGTCTGGCTAGCATGCTCTGTGGTAGCACAGATAAAACCACTCTCTCTTTTCTAACACATTCCCCCTCTCTCTCAAGTGTTTTCTATCCGCCTCTTCTCTCCTCGCCTCTTTAGAGGAGTTGAAAAAGGTGCAGGGGAAATAAGTCTGGCCCAAAATGTCTTTGGGGATGAAGGCAAGGCGGCGCTCGGATCGACTCAACAACGGTCTGTCTGGAAGATACTTAAGACTTGGACTTTCATGACGGCTGATTGAAGACTGCGGAGACGGCGAGAGAGAGAGACGGAAAAACGGAGAAAGAGAAGGACGTAGAGAGAAGGCCGCTCTTGGAATCTGTAACCAGCCAATGGCGTGCGTGGAGATCTAAAGAGTTGTCATGGTGATGTAAATGAATTGGGAAGAGCTTCATCCTGCTTAGAGCCACGCGCCCCTTTGAAACCCCGACCAGCACTCCTTTGTTCGTTTTAGAAAATGTTTTTTTTCTCTTCTTATTTTTTTACCTCTCTTTGCTGCCTTCGTTCTTTTTCAACTACTGTTGCTTCAAGAGACCCTCGAGATTCTTCTTCTTCTTCTTTCCCTCACTTGTATTTCTCACCTGTCCCATTGACAGCAGGTGCTGTAGAGAGCGGCCCAGATTAACACCTGTCTATCACCTGTCTTTCTTACCTGTCTCTCTCTCAGCTGTAGGCTATCTGCCTCCCTCACCTTTCTCTCTCTCACGTCATCTCTCACAACCAGTCCATTGAATGTAGCTGTGCAGTAGAACAGTGTGTTTTACAGGCCCAGATTAACCCAAGGCCTGGCCAGTGGCAGTGGAAAGCTTTTAATGACTCACTGAGCACCGATCACTGGACACTGGCAAACAAACAGCTTTAAAAGCTCTCCGCTTTCAGTGTGTGTTTGTTTGTGTGTAAGTGTATGTGTGTACGTTTTGTGTGTGTGTGTGCGCGTGCGTGCGTGCGTCCGTGCGTGTGTGTGTGTATGTATGGGTGTGTGTATGGGTGTGTGTGTGTGTGTGTGTGTGTGTGTGTGTGGTAGAATGTCCCATTGTCTGACCTGTCCCTCTGACCCATTAGTTTATCTGCTGATGTAATAAGGCAGGGTTGGGAGTCAGGTATCTGCTGTGGACTCTGATCTGGGACAGACAGACAGACAGGTAGACAGACAGAGCATAGCGAGAGAGAGCGAGATAGCGAGAGAGTGAGAGAGAGATGGTGAAACGTGATGAAGTGTCATTAAGGTAGTAACTAGCAGAGGCTTTATGTCAGTGTGAATGATAAGGCTGTTCCTGTTGTGTGAATCTGTTTTAGAGTAATTTTTGAGTAATTTCCCAGTTAGCTCTCTGTAATTTTGTATGGACTACCTTTACAAACATTATAGGCCTTTATAAGGTTGCAAAATTCCTGTAACTTTTCCAAATTCCCAGGTTTTTCAGAAATCCTGATAGGCGGATTCCGGATTTCCTGCTTATTCCATCCCTTCGGGGAAAATCCCGACAGTTTACTTAATATTTACTTATACGCTGTGTCATGATGTTGCCCTGTTGGGAGAGGTTTATGACCCTCCATAAATACCTTTCCCCCTTTTTCTCTCCACTCTACAGAATGGACTCTTGGAAAGCCCTTTGTTAACATAGAGAGAGTATTGTAACATCAAAAGATTGGGGAAAATAACACTCTTTATGTAATCCAACCAGTTGAAAGTGTCCGTTGGTACTTAAAGAATATGATGTTAGATCAGTTGTCGTCTGAGACATTATTACTGATGATAGGATGACATAAACTGTATCTTGGAAAGTCTACACATTCTAGTTATCAGATTCACATGGAATTGTTGTGCAATTTAAATGTTGAAATATGAAACTATTTGTGAAAAGATTAAATGTAATCTTATCTTTTAAAAAGAGAGAATTGTTTTCATAAGTAAAATGTCAATCAGTGGCGACGCCCACGTGAATAGGCATTGGTTGGAAAGGATGAACCAACCCCTTTTCTACATTTCTATAAGAGCCCCCTTGACCCAATTCACGACGAACTATGCCAACCTCAGCGTGAGCTCTGATTGCGAATGGTTGAACAACTACAACCTAAGGAAATTAACCTTGTGTTCCTGATGACGTGGGACCGATGTCCATACATTTAGAAGGGGCCGAATTTCAACGTGGAGGTGACGATCGCCACGCTGGATGGATGAATTTGACTACACCAACCAGAATATAGCTTGAGCTTATAGTATGGCAACTTGGTATGAACTTTGAACTCTTATTCACTAAAGAAGTGATACATCCTAGACGTCGAGTTATCAGCAGCAGCTGTAAACGTGCGTGGCCTAGGAAAGGACGGACAATTTCTTCAGAACGACAGGGTACTACAACGTATCCGCCCAAAAATATTATTCAAAGGACAAGGGAGTTCTCTGCTGGGCAACCCAGCCTTCCATCTTCGACAAATCTATCGAAGCGCAGCTCAGAGTAAATATATTTCTTGCGTATTCCTTTTACCGAATGGGCGGATATTTAGAATGCATAAGATTCTGTATTTACGATGGCATAGCTTCATAAGGTCCGATAGAGACCCAATCCTTTTGTTCCTCAGTCTTCCCGCGCTTTCATTCAAACCCAACCCCCTTTCTTTGTGTAACCAGCCGTCATATCGGTTTCGTCCGCTAGGGACGTTTCTTTTATGACATAATTAGTCATCAATGTATGATCCATCCTGTGTATATGTAATTCTGTGTGATTATTTAGGTATTTAGTAAATACATAATTAAACCAAATGTTGTATTACTGATTCAACTTGTTAGCCAGGGTTCATGAAGATAACCAAGAATTTTACGACGTTCAGATGAGACTAAATAAGGTGACGATTAATAATTGACTGCTGTTGATATAAAAGATTACCAGGTCTTTAAGAGTTTATTCGGAAGACAATAGCTCTATAAACATTCTTCCGTGGTGCCCCGACTTCCTAGTTAATTACATTCACATGATTAGTTTAGGAAATATTAAGGTAATAGGTAATATTAAGGTAATTAGGTAATATTAATTACAGAGAATTGATTTCATAAAATGGCATGTGATATCATTTAATCCATAGTAAAGACACGACAGCTGTTTTTAAATGAGATCCCATATGGGCTGCTTTGGCAACAGAAGATATTCAGAGGAGTGAATCCGAGCAGGTTTGTATCAGATCTACACTACATTAGTTTATTAGTATGCTCGACACACAGAGGAAGGGCATTATTCTATATTTACATTGATGTCAGTTAGCAGACAGCCTTATCCAGAGCGTATTACAATAAATGCATTGAGCTGAGGATGTGTAAATACATTACTGTGCAAACAGGCCGGGAACAGACGGAGAGCTTAAGATTTCTATTAGGATGTATGATATTAGTGGGTATTAGGACTGAACATTAGAACAGATGCCCTTTCCTGCTGCCCTGCAGATGACACTAGCTCAATAGAGGCGCCTGTCATAAGCACGCACGCACACACACACACATGCATACACATACACACACGCATGCATACACATACACACACACAGTGGATAGAGAGGCCTCCGACTCTGACATACACACGCACGCACGCACGTCGCACGCACAGGATACAGAGGCCTGTGTCTCTGACACTCCAAACAAGCCCCCGCTGCCTTCGCTGACCTAGCTCAGACCCCTCCTCTACCCTTCCCCTCCTCTACCCCACTGTGACTGACACACCACTCACTGATAACACACTCTCATTCCAGGGCCGGTAGAGCTGTCAGAGGGGAGAGAGACACTCAACAGAGGAAGGAGGGATGGAGGGAGGGAAGAAGGGATGGAGATATCATGAGGAGAGATACTCCTGTGCTGCTGGATGAGGCTACGGACCGACACACACACAATCCTCTCCATGTTTTATTTATGGTCCTGTCTCGTCCTCTCCTCGTGACTGACTCTTATCATTTAAATGAAGCAGAAATGTTTTCCTGTTTATAATTTGTTACATTATCACAGGTTTTAGTATAAAGCAGGGCCAGGGCCAAGAGAGGAGTGAAATATCACTGTCTGAAAAGAGAGGAGGGGGAGGAGGATAAAGATATCCAGTATTTACACAAAGAGAGAGGTATAGAGGCGAGAGGGAAGGAGAGAGGGGGTCAGGAATATAGAGGAGAGAGAGCGAGAGAGAGAGAGAGAGAAAAAGAGAAGGGGAGAGGGGAATATACTGGATATAGAAAGATGGAATAGAGTCACACGGTGGCTATTGAAGCTGTAAAGGAGGTACAGAGGCAAGGAAGCAGCAAGCCTTCTCTCTCCATCCCTCCATCCCTCTCTCCCCCTGCCCCCCGTCTCAGCAGAAGCTCTGATGAACTGCCAATTTTTCCCTTTATCACATTAGCACAGCCATGGGAGAAACACATTTGTTCTACTCAAGTACACTAAAGATACAATTACCAGTCCAGGATATACATGTTTTATATCACCGCCGGCCCATAGCGCAATGAGGACCCGGGCCATATATATATATATATTAACACTAGCGTGATAGTTGATTTAAGAAAAGAAAACTGTCTCCGGGGAGAGGGAAGAGTCCCACATATAAGAGGACTTTAATGCTTTAATGCTTTAATAAAGGCTAGAACTCCGGAGAGACTTTTCCTTTGAACACAAAGCATACAACTGCATTCTTTTAAAGTGGGAGATGCGCAGAAATCATCCCGGCTAACAAGATGGGATACACCACACCATGGCTGCATAGTCAGGTTGGCTGACATATCTCTCTCTCACGCTCTCTCGCTCTCTCTCTCTCTCTCTCTCTCTCTCTCTCTCTCTCTCTCTCTCTCTCTCTCTCTCTCTCTCTCTCTCTCTCTCTCTCTCTCTCTCTCACGCACTCTCTCTTCCTTTCCCTCTCGTCCTCTCTCTCTCGCTCTTCCTCTCTCTTTATCTACTGTATCTCTATTCAATTCAATTTCAGTTCAATTTAAGGGCTTTATTGGCATGGGAAAGATATGTTAACCTTGCCAAAGCAAATGAAGTAGATAATAAACAAAAGTAAAATAAAACAATAAAAATGAACAGTAAACATGACACTCACAAAAGTTCCAGAAGAATAAAGACATTTCAAATGTCATATTATATTATGTGCAAATAGTCTCTCTCTCATCTCCCTAATCCCGCTCTCATACTGCCAACTGTAAAGTTTGGTGGAAGAGGAATAATGGTCTGGGGCTGTTTTTCATGGTTCGAGCTAGGCCCCTTGGTTCTAGTGAAGGGAACTCTTAACACTACAGCATACAATGACATTCTACACGATTCTGTGCTTCCAACATTGTGGCAACAGTTAGGGAAAGGCCCTTTCCTGTTTCAGCATGACAATGCCCCCATTCACAAAACGAGGTCCATACAGAAATGGTTTGTCGATCGGTGTGGACACAGAGCCCTGAACTCAACCCCATCAAACACCTTTGGGATGAATTGGGACACCGACTGTGCGCCATGCCTAATCACCCAACATCAGTGCCTGACCTCACTAATGCTCGTGGCTGAATGGAAGCAGGTTCCAACATCTAGTAGATGATTTTGGAATGAGATGTTCAACGAGCACGTGTCGACATACTTTTGGAAATGTAGTGTAGGTGTACTGATGCTGTTGTTCAAATGCACAGATCACTTTATACATCTTCTCAAAGAAACTACAGGTAGTTCTAAAACTTGGCATCATATTTCTGTCATGCTGCTTTGTTGACAACCCCAACCATCTGGCTCCCCGGGTATTCAGCCAATCAGTGGCCGCCGCTGCTCTCTATCTCACTCTCTCTCTAGCTCTCTATCTCACTCTCTCTCTCTTTATTCCAGCCTCTCTACATCTATAGAGGGGTGTTGTGGAAAAATGTTGACCCCCTCATTAAAACTATAATTGTGTAGTAAAACCATGAAAAGTAGTGCACCTAAGCTGAGATCTGGTGTTTGGAGGGAGTTTAAATGTAAACCCAATGGAAGTGTTCTGATACACTGAATTGATTTCAAAACAGAATGGAAGAACTCTGAAACACCCAAAGTGGTTCTTCAATGGGAATAATTGTGTTTTTAAGAGAGTTGTGTGAAAACACTTTTTTGGTGTTTCAGTCAGGTCTCAAATTTCCCGGAGGCATCAACGGCCATGGCGCATACTGAAGATGTCAGAAGAACTGTCCACATTTACTTTTCGACAGCCAACAAGATGAGTAACGAAAAGCAAAATCACTAGCCTATTTTATTTTTTTCACCTTTATTTAACTAGGCAAGTCAGTCCCCAGCTCCGTACTGGGGACCGTCGCTGAAGGCTCCGGACTGGGGACCGTCGTGTACAGCAAATGTCGACAGATTCAAGCCTTTAGACGTTAATACTAATCATGATCCTACATTATATTTGTCAAGCGTCACTGGCATCTTGCCTAAATGTAACTAATAGTCTCATTAAAGTTTGGCTACATTTTCAGGCTCCTCCCCCATATCAGGTTATGACAGGCTGTAGCCAATACACATAGGCTCTCCCCTACACTTTGACATGTAGGCTAATTATTTATGTACTTTTACATACACTTACAGTGCTTTTGGAAAATATTCAGACCCCCGGACTTTTTCCACATTTTGTTACGTTACAGCCTTATTCTAAAATATATTAAATAAAACATTTTCCTCAACAATCTACACACAATACCCCATAATGACAAAGCGAAAACAGTTTTCTAGAAATGATACATTTTAGCAAACGTATAAAAAATGTAAAACAGATACCTTATTTACATAAATATTCCCTTTGCCCTGAGGCTAGAAATTGAACTCAGGTACATCCTGTTTCCAATGTCATTAATGTAAGGAAAGTAATTATATCATTATACTATATTGAATCTAGGCTACCTGTTCTGCATGTGTTCAAGTGTGTAAAATTGCCTCGGCTGAGAGGGTAGGCTACCAGCAATGGTGTAGGACTCTAGTGGAGGGTCAACACAAGTAGCCTAAAACGCCCTTTTCAGAAACATTTTTGTTTACCGCACCCGGGAATCATAGTTTACCCACCTATTTATTTTACCACTACATCACTGGCTACCGGTATGCCTATTAGAAGTTCATGGTAATACACATTGTAGCCTAGTCTAGTATGTTGACCGTGTGTGTTAGTGTGAGCATCCTGTTTTTCCCGAGACAGTTTCAGACCCATTTCAGGTGTCCTGACTATTCAGGTTACAAAAAAGGTCAATTTGTCAACAAGACATATCAATTAATGTAGGCATCATCAATGACAATAACGGAATGTCATTGGGCACATTTTTTGGTGTTTTGCAACAGATGTCTATTTCCATTCATCAAATGTTATCTGATCTTCATCTTAGTCACAACAACAGACAAACACAGTGTGCTTAAACAAAGAACACACACATTATTGTATTTTTCTTGTCTATATTGAATACATCATTTAAACATTCACAGTGTAGGTTGGAAAAAGTATGTGAACCCCGAGGCTAATGACTTTTCCAAAAGCTAATTGTAATCAGGAGTCAGCTAACCTGGAGTCCAATCAATGAGACGAGATTGGAGATGTTGGTTAGAGCTGCCTTGCCCTGTAAAAAACACTCACAAATTTTGAGTTTGCTATTCACAAGAAGCATTGCCTGATGTGAACCATGCCTTGAACAAAAGAAATCTCAGAAGACCTACGATTAAGAATTGTTGACTTGCATAAAGCTGGAAAGGGTTACAAAAGTATCTCTAAAAGCCTTGATATTCATCAGTCCACAGTAAGACAAATTGTCTATAAATGGAGAAAGTTCAGCACTGTTGCTACTCTCCCTAGGAGTGGCCGCCCTGCAAAGATGACTGCAAGAGCACAGCGCAGATTGCTCAATGAGGTTAAGAAGAATCATAATGTCAGCTAAAGACTTACAGAAATATCTGGAACATGCTAACATCTTTGTTGACAAGACTACAATATGTAGAACACTAAACAAGAATGGTGTTCATGGGAGGACACCACGGAAGAAGCCACTGCTGTCCAAAAAAAAACTGAAGTTCGCAAAAGAACACCTGGATGTTCCACAGCGCTTCTGGCAAAATATTCTGTGGACAGATTAAACTAAAGTTGAGTTGTTTGGAAGGAACACACAACACTATGTGTGGAGAAATAAAGGCAGAGCACACCAACATAAAAACCTCATCCCAACTGTAAAGTATGGTGGAGGGAGCATCATGGTTTGGGGCTGCTTTGCTGCCTCAGGGCCTGGACAGCTTGCTATCATCGACGGAAAAATGAATTCCCAAAGTTTATCAATACATTTTGCAGTAGAATGTAAGGCTATCTGTCCGCCAATTGAAGCTCAACAAAAGTTGGGTGATGCGACAGGGCAATGACTCAAAACACAGAAGTAAATCAACAACAGAATGGCTTCAACAGAAGATAATACGCCTTCTGGAGTGGCCCAGTCAGAGTCCTGACCTCAACCCGATTTAAAATTGTGTATCATGATCTCGAGAATGGTTCACATCAGACATCCTAAGAATATTGCTGAACTGAAACAGTTTTGTAAAGAATGGTCCAAAATTCCTCCTGACCGTTGTGCAGGTTTGACCCGCATCTAAAGAAAAAGTTTGGTTGAGGTTATTGCTGCCAAAGGAGGGTCAACCAGTTATTAAATACAAGGGTTCACATACTTTGTTCAATAAAGACATGAAAACGTATAATTGTTTGTGTGTTATTAGTTTAAGCAGACTGTGTTTGTCTATTGTTGTGACTTAGATGAAGATCAGATACAATTTTATGACCAATTTAAATCCAGGTAATTCCAAAGGGTTCACATACTTTTTCTTGCCACTGTACGATATTGGGATTACTCCGAATATCACACATGGACATTTCCTATGGCCAGATATGGACTCATTCAATATTCAGACATCCTATTTTCTCTCTTCATGTTGACAAATAATGATTATATACATTGCATATCTGTGTTTTCTCAGCACATTCAAGATATGAAGCTATATTAATTCCAGATATGCTTCTCTTGGCTGAGGTCCATATCCAAATACTGATATGCTGAAAATAAGGACGATTTCTGATGAAATCCATATTTTCCTTTCATGCACAAATCATATTTGGATTCCCTCCGGATATCATACATGGTGTGGCCGGATATTGACTCATTAGATATACTGAGATAGGCCTATGTGGACATCTTATTTTCTCTATATGATGACAAATACTGACAGTAGGCCTACACAATATATTTTCTCAGAACATACAAAACACATAGTCTTGACTGAGGTCCATATCAGGATCTTGATATGCATTTTGATATGCTAAATAAGGACAATTAATTATGCTTATTTGAGTTTTGAGGACATTCTCAATAATTTCACAAATATTCAATACATATCATTCTTTCAGACCCTAGCTATAATGTTGTACACGATAAAGGTGCATGCAAACTGCTAGCTAGCTAGGCTTGATAAGGGGTAACTGTCATGGTCTCATGTTGCGAGAGAGGTTGTTGTCCTTGCACCACACTGCCAGGTCTCTGAACTCCGAGTCGATGTAGTAGGATTCAATCTTAGTCCTGTATTGACGGTTTGCCTGTTTGATGGTTTGTCGGAGGGCATAGCGGGATTTCTTATAAGCATCCGGATTAGTGTCACGCTCCTTGAAAGCGGCAGCTGTAGCCTTTAGCTCAGTGTGGAAGTTGCCTGTAATCCATGGCTTCTGGTTGGGATATGTACAGTTGAAGTCGTAGGTTTACATACACCTCAGCCAAATTCATTTAAACTCAGTTTTTCACAATTCCTGACATTTAATCCTAGTAAAAATTGCCTGTCTTAGTTAGGATCACCACTTTATTTTAGGAACGTGAAATGTCAGAATAATAGTAGAGAGAATGATTTATTTAATCTTTTATTTCTTTCATCACATTCCCAGTGGGTCAGAAGTTTACATACACTCAATTAGTATTTGGTAGCATTGCCTTTAAATTGTTTAACTTGGGTCAAACGTTTTAGGTAGCCTTCCACAAGCTTCCCACAATAAGTTGGGTGAATTTTGGCCCATTCCTCCTGACAGAGCTGGTGTAACTGAGTCAGGTTTGTAGGCCTCCTTGCTCGTACACGCTTTTTCAGTTCTGCCCACAAATTTTCTAGAGAATTGAGGTCAAGGCTTTGTGATGGCCACTCCAATACCTTGACTTTGTTGTCCTTAAGCCATTTTGCCACAACTGTGGAAGTATGCTTGGGGTCAATGTCCACTTGGAAGACCCATTTGCGAAAAAGCTTTAACTTCCTGACTGATGTCTTGAGATGTTGCTTCAATACATCAACATAATTTTCCACCCTCATGATGCCATCTATTTTGTGAAGTGCACCAGTCCCTCCTGCAGAAACGCACCCCCACAACATGATGCTGCCACCCCCGTGCTTCACAGTTGGGATGGTGTTTTTCACCTTGCAAGCCTCCCCCTTTTTCCTCCAAACATAACGATGGTCATTATGGCCAAACAGTTCTATTTTTGTTTCATCAGGCCAGAGGACATTTCTCCCAAAAGTATGATCTTTGTCCCCATGTGCAGTTGCAAACCGTAGTCTGTTTTTTTTATGGCGGTTTTGGAGCAGTGGCTTCTTCCTTGATGAGCGGCCTTTCAGGTTATGTCAATATAGGACTCGTTTTAATGTGGATATAGATACTTTTGTACCTGTTTCCTCCAGCATCTTCACAAGGTCCTTTGCTGTTGTTCTGAGATTGATTTTCACTTTCGCACCAAAGTACGTTCATCTCTAGGAGACAGAATGCGTCTCCTTCCTGAGCGGTATGACGGCTGCGTGCTCCCAAGGTGTTTATACTTGCGCACTATTGTTTGTACAGATGAACGTGGCACCTTCTGAGGTCTTGGCTGATTTCTTTTGATTTCCCCATGATGTCAAGCAAAGAGGCACTGAGGTTGAAGGTAGGCCTTGAAATATATCCACAGGTACACCCCCAATTGACTCAAATTATGTCAATTAGCCTATCAGAAGCTTCTAAAGCCATGACATAATTTTCTGGAATTTTCCAAGCTGTTTAAAGGCAGTAAACTTCTAACCCACTGGAATTGTGATACAGTGAATTATAAGTGAAATAATCTGTCTGTAAACAATTGTTGGAAAATTTTCTTGCATCATGCACAAAGTAGATGTCCTAACCGACTTGCCAAAACTATAGTTTGTTAACAAGAAATTTGTGGAGTGGTTGAAAAATGAGTTTTAATGACTCCAACCTGTGGGGGTCACTGTGGGGGCGACGTCGTTGATGCACTTATTTATGAAGCCGGTGACTGAGGTGGTGTACTCCTCAATGACATCGGAGGAATCCTGGAACATATTCTAGTCTGGGCTAGCAAAACAATCCTGTAGCGTAGCATCCGCTTCATCTGAGCACTTCCGTAATGAGCAAGTCACTGGTACTTCCGACTTGGGTTTTGGCTTGAAAGCAAAAATCAGGAGTAAAGAATTATGGTCAGTTTTGCCAAATGGAGGGCGAGGGAGGGCTTTGTACGCATCTTTGTGCGTACAAAGCCCTAGAGTGGCCTAGAGAAGTTTTTTCTTCTGGTTGCAGATATGACATGCTGGTAGAAATGAGGTAAAACAGATTTAAGATTTCGTGCATTAAAACTTCTTAGGGCTAGGCCCCTTTTTTCTCAATTTCTGCCTGAATGACGTGCCCAAAGTAAACTGCCTGTAGCTCAGGCCCTGAAGCCAGGATATGCATATAATTGGTACCATTGGAAAGAAAACACTTTGACATTTGTAGAAATGTTAAAATAATGTAGGAGAATATAACACAATAGATATGGTAGGAGAAAATCCAAAGAAAAACAAACCATACAAATTTGTTTGAGACACCATCCTCTTAGAAATGCAAGAGAAAGGTCATATTGTAAAATAGCTCCCTGGATGCAATTCCTATGGCTTCCACAGGGTGTCAGCAGTCTATGTTCAAGGTTTCAGGCTTGTAACTTCAAAAACAAATAAGAAATGACAGTTTTAGTAGAAGGTGTTTTTTCTTTTTTCTTTTTTTCTTAGGGGTGGATCAGCTTAATATTGCGGATAGATTGTTGCTTCCATCAATGTAATTGTCTGCATCATTTCCAATCCCCCATATATTTTTTGGGTAAATATATATCCATATACATACACGTACATACCCATACACATACATATGCATACATACATACATACACATACCTATATAGATATACATACTTTTTAATATAATAATAATAATAATAATATACCTTTATTATTACCCGCAAACCCTACCACCCTTTCCCCAATTGGAGTAAACTAATAAACAATAACACTTAGGCTTCTACCTTCAGTTTATACATCTTATACACATTTTACAGACACAATCTATTTTACAATAGTTATATTTTGTTTGTTCTTAGTCCTTCCTCTATTTCTGATGTCCATCCAGTTGATTTATATTTGTAACTGTGCTATTTTACAACATTTCTGAACCTATATACATTTTACAGACACCCTATGTTTTACATTGGTTATCTTGTTATTAGTCCCACCCTTCAGCTCCATTCAACCCCTCCCATCTATCTCTTAACACCATCCATTTGGGATTTCTATTTGCGCTGTGCTGTGATGCTTCACAAAATTACTGAACCTTTCTATTCTCATAGCTTCTAAAGATTGTAGATTAAAGATTTTTAAAAATTACTAAAATAATAATTATATTATTGATTGATTGACTATGGCTTTTCAAATCACCCAGTATTGCTATCTGCAGCGTTAGTTCTAACAAATATTGCAATTCTTCAGCCATTCCTGGACCTGTGACCAAAAACGAGCTACATATGGACAATACCAAAATAAATGATCTAATGACTCTGCCTTCTCACAGCAAAATCTGCAGAGCTGGGAAGATTGTATCCCCATATATATAATGTTCTATTGGTTGCAAATATTTTGTATAGTAATTTAAATTGAAAATTAGAAGTTTTGAATCTGGCGTTGTTTTGCGTATCATAAACCATGTGCCATGGAATGGGTACATCAAAAATCTCTTCCCAACTGTTTTGCAATGTATATGGTACAGCTGTCAGTTTTTTGGTCCTTAAATGAAATTGGTATATGTTTTTATTTATCAAGTATATTTAAATGTAACCTTTATTTAACTAGGCAAGTCAGCTAAGAACACATTCTTATTGACAATGACGACCTACACCGGTCAAACCCGGACAACACTGGGCCAATTGTGCACTGCCCTATGGGACTCCCAATCACGGCCGGTTGTGATACAGCCTGAATGATCTATTTCTAAAAAAGAAGCTCACTTTAAATCTTAGCTTTTTCACTAGTTCATCCGTATGCTTTTTAAACATGAAGTCTTTGTCAATCCAAATGCCCAGATATTTGTAGGCGGGAAGCCGATCATTGGGAGAACCATCCAATTAATAAATATCGAATCCATCTGGAACATTCTGGAGAGAACTACAGAACATCATGTATTTAGTCATTCCCACATTAAGTACAAGTTTTAAACCAAACAGGACGTTCTGTAAGGTAACAAGGTCAGATTGCCGCTCTAACAGCCTGGTCAACAGTTGGGGCAATGGTATACATACATGTCGTCTGAATAGAGATGAATATGTTTGAGTGTTTCCTTCGAGCTACACTCTAAACTCATATCAACTAATATCACATAGACCTAATTCAAGTCAGTCAGTTCTTCATTTTAAATCATGTCACATTCAAATCAGTCAACTCCATGTATCACATTCAACCTCATTCAAATCCTTCCTTGAGTACATTCATATGGTCATTCCCAGACAGTCTGCCACTCTGCCCTACTGATTCATCTACCAGTCACATCATCTACACTGACTGTAATGTAATGTGAAGAACCAGTAGCCCTGTGTCTCTCTGTGGGTAGGCCTAGATGTCAGCTGGTAAGATGTTGATGTGCTGCTCAAACACACAACAGAGAAGCTGGAGCTATTCACATCTGGGCCCTGTGGCAATTCACCCAGTAGACTATCTGTATAGGGCTCCGGTCTTTCGTCTAATTTGGGTATCCTAGCGGTTCGAGCAATGGGCTAGCAGACGAAATGTCGGCAGTTTGAATCCTCGTGCCGGCAAGGTGAAAAATCTGTTGATCTGTTGAGCAAGGCCCTTAAACCTAATTCCTCCAGGGGTGCTGAACAATGGTGGCCCTGGCCGTGAACCAACTCTCCGAGGATGTCTCAGGGGGAGTTTGTCATTACGCAAAAAAAACACATTTCCAATTCACACGTGTATTAACTTGTACATGTGTGAAATAGGACAAATATGACCACCCACAAAATTATAATAACAATTATATTATACAGTATAAAACAGCTTCAGTAATACTGGACTAAATATAGCTGAGACGATCCTATGCATCTCTCTCTCTCTCTCTCTCTCTCTCTCTCTCTCTCTCTCTCTCTCTCTCTCTCTCTCTCTCTCTCTCTCTCTCTCTCTCTCTCTCTCTCTCTCTCTCTCTCTCTCTCTCTCTCTCTCTCTCTCTCTCTCTCTCTCTCTCTCTCTCTCTCTCTCTCTCTCTCTCTCTCTCTCTCTCTCTCTCTCTCTCTCTCTCTCTCTCTCTCTCTCTCTCTCTCTCTCTCTCTCTCTCTCTCTCTCTCTCTCTCTCTTCCCCCCCCCCCCACCCCCAGGTGTATAAATGTAATTTATGCCAGGCCGATGCCCTCTCTCCTCCCCTGCCAGCGGACAGAGGGCTGGCGTAAAAGTGTCCGCTTCTCTCGACTGCAGCAACCTTGCCTCACCTTCACACAGACACGCACACACTAACACAGATGCAGACACAAACCTCACCTTCAGTCAGACTGACAATCCGTCTCTGTCATTCTGGGTGGCATTGGGGCCGAGTGAGAGTGTGAAGGGGGGGATCAGTAGCGAGGTAGGGGAGGTCTGACCCTATGCCAGGTACAACTCTCCTTCCTCATTCTCTCCTTCTCTCTTCCTCTCTCTCTTCCTCTCTCTCTTCCTCTCTCACTCAATTCAATTCAATTGAATTGACTTTATTGACATGGCAAGTTCATTGTTACTTACATTGTCAAAGTATACATATCGAAAAATAAAAATAATCATCTTCATAATCATCTTTTATAGTTTCAAATTCTTTGTATTGAATTATAAGAAGTATCCTCTTAGGTCTGAGTATTTGTCACAGTGTAATAGGAAATGCAGCTCTGTCTCTACCTCTCCCCTGGAGCAGAGTGAGCACAGCCTGTCCTCTCTGGGCAGCCAGGTTTGTCTGTGACTACTGGTGTCTATAGCCAGACTGTGCTCACTGAGTCTGTACCTAGTCAATGTTTTCCTCAGTTTTCTATCAGTCACAGTGGTCAGATAGTCTGCCACCATGTACTGTCTGTTTAGAGCCAAATAGCATTGAAGTTTACTTTGATTTTTTGTGGTGTCTTTCCAATAGGTGATATATTTTTCTTTTTGTTTTGTGATGATTTGGTTGGGCCAGATTTTCTGAGGGCTGTTCTGAGGCTCTATGGGGTTGGTTTGGGTTGGTGAACTGAGCCTCAGAACCAGCTGGCTGAGGGGACTCTTCTCTTGTTTCATCTCTTGACATTGTAGAGCTGTGTGATGGAATGTTTTGGGGTCACTTGTTTTTAGATGGTTGTAAAATTTGATGGCTCTTTTTTCTATTCGAATGAGGAGGGGGTATTGGCCCAATTCTGCCCTACATGTGTTATTTGGAGTTTTTCTTTGCACTTGCACTTGCAATACAGTCTTGCAAAACTCTGCATGCAGTATTTCGATTGGATGTTTGTCCCATTTGGTAAATTCATTATTAGAGAGTGGACCCCATACTTCACTGCCATGTAGAGCAATTGGTTCTATAACTGATTGGAAAATTTTGAGCCAGATTCTAATTGGAATTTCGATTTTGATGTTCCTTTTAATGGCATGCTCTTCTTGCTTTGTCTCTCAGCTCATTCACAGCCATGTGAAAGCTACCTGTGTTGCTGATATTTAGTCCTAGATATGTGTAGTTTTTGGTGTGTTCTAATAGAACTGTGTCCAAATAGAATTTATATTTGTCATCCTTATTTCCGGACCTTTTTTGGAATATCATTATATATATTTTTTTTAGGTTAACGGTCAGAGCCCAGGTCTGACAGAACCTGTGAAGACGGTCTAGGTGCTGCTGTAACCCCTCTTTAGTGGGAGACAGCAGCACCAGGTCATCTGCGTACAGCAGACACTTGATTTCAGTGTTGTGTAGGGTGATACCAGGTGCTGCCGATTCTTCTAATGTTTTTGCCAATTCATTAATGTAGATGTTAAATAGTGTTGGACTTATTGGGCTGCCCTGTTTCACTCCCCGCCCCTGAGAGAAGAAGTCTGTTTGCTTGTTGCCAATGTTAACCGCACATTTGTTTTTAGTGTACATTGATTTAATAAAATCATATGTTTTCCCTCCAATACCACTTTCTATTAGTTTATAAAAAAGACCTTTGTGCCAAATTGAATCAAATGCTTTCTTGAAATCTACAAAACACGAGTAGATTTTGCCTTTGTTTTGGTTAACTTGTTTATCAATTAGAGTGTGGAGGGTGTAAATGCGGTCTTTGTACGATAATTTTTTAGAAATCCAATCTGGCTTCTGCTCAGGACGTTGTGTTCATCAAGGAAATTATGTAGTCTGCTATTTATAATACTGCAGAGAATTTTCCCCAAGTTGCTGTTAACGCAAATTCCTCTGTAATTATTTGGGTCAAATTTGTCTCCATTTTTATAGATTGGTGTGATCAATCCCTGGTTCCAAATATCGGGGAAAATACCTGCAGTGAGGATAATGTTGAAGAGTTTGAGTATAGCCAATTTGAATTTGTGGTCTGTATATTTTATCATTTCATTTAAAATACCATCAGCACCACAGGCCTTTTTGGGTTGGAGAGTGCATAGTTTTTCCAATAATTCTTCTTCTGTAATTGGGGTATCCACAGGATTCTGATAGTCTTTGACTGCTAATTCAAGGATTTGTAATTTTTCTTGTATATCTTTTTGTTCTGGGCTCTTTGTTATATTGCTGTAGAGGTTTGCAAAGTGATTTCTCCACATATCCCCATTTTGGATAGCCAATTCCTCATGATGAGGTTTATTTAATTTATTCCAATTCTCCCAGAAGTGGTTTGATTCTATGGATTCCTCAATTCCATCCAGCTGATTTCTAATGTACTGTTCCTTTTTTGTTCTTAGGGTGTGTTTGTATTGCTTCAGTGTTTCCCCATATTGAAGGCGTATATTTTTGTTGTCTGGTTCTCTGTGTTTTTGATTAGATATATTTCTCAATGACTTTCTTAGATTTTTGCAATCATTATCAAACCATTTTTCATTATCTGTTATTTTTGGTTTGCTCTTATGCTTCTTTAAATTAGCCAAGGAGGCTAATTTGTCAAATATAAAGTTTATGTTTAAATTTACACCTTCATTGCTGAAGGAGAATGTTAAGGCTAAAAAGTTGTCCAGGAGAGACTGTATTTTTTTGGCTACTAATTGCTTTTTGGTAGATGTCTGTACTGTTTGCACTCCATCTATAGGCCTGTTTAGTACCATGTAATTTATTGGGCCGTGATGCTTCATGGAGCAGAACCCCACCTTGACATCATGATAAAATCAAAAGAAATCAGCCAAGACCTCAGAAAAAAAAGAGACCTCCACAAGTCTGGTTCATCCTTGGGAGCAATTTCCAAACGCCTGAAGGTACCATGTTCATATGTACAACAAAGTAGATGTCCTAACCAACCTGCCAAAACTATAGTTTGTTAACAAGACATGTGTGGAGTGGTTGAAAAATGAGTTTTAATGACTCCAACCTAAGTGTATGTAAACTTCTGACTTCAACTGTACACACAGTCTCTCTCTTTCTCTCGCTCTCTCTCTCTCACTAGGGGATGTTGACTTGGAGGTTTATGCACTCACTGTTAGTGATGCCACACACACACACTAACAATTTGATTAATATAAAAACAGTTGGTGCATTTCACAGTATTTGTCATACACAAGTTGTACCAGTATACCCCTGCCTGGGGACCACTGGCTACTCTCTAGACATAATGTGTAATATTAACACATTCTGGATCGGAGCTGCTATGCTGAGTGAGTGAGTGAGTGAGTGAGTGAGTGAGTGAGTGAGTGAGTGAGTGAGTGTGAGAGTGAGAGTGAGAGTGAGAGAGAGAGAGAGAGAGAGAGAGAGAGACTTTTTTTATTGAAACATTCTCATTTCATTTAACACTCACCCCCCCCTAAAAATATATCCTGTACTGCATACATGTACCATACTCACCTTTCCATCTACCACATGATACAAACCAACATCACCATACACAAAAACAATACCCTCTCCTACAACCGTATATCCAAAACATCTTCCCCAGCAATACAGACAGCCCCCCCAACACACCATATCTCCTCAAACATCTCCACACATTTGATCAGTTTATAGAACTCAAACTCAACCCTAAGGCGCGCAGAGACCATCCCATTAAACAATAGTAAAGGGTCTGTTATCCCCCCACCTTTGACCCTGTTTCTCCTTGTTAGCCAAATAGCTAATTTTGCCTGAGCAAACAGAAAATTCAACAAAACACATTTTTCTTTCTCCTTACTCGAATACCTGTATCCCATTATAAACATCCCAACAGCAAAAACCACCCCCAACCTCTCACACAGACATTCCAACAGAGACATTAATGGCATTAACCTGGTGCACACAGAAAACACATGAATCACAGTTTCATTCATTTGACAGAAAGGACACCCCTGCCCAATTCCCGGATCAACACGTGCCAACCAGCTGTTAGTGGCCAGGGCTCCATGAAGAACCCTCCACTGGAGGTCCCCTGACCTCTTTGGTACTGGGGGTTTGTAGAGCGCCCTCCATCTAAAGCCCACCATACTCTCCGCCCCACATACCCCCTGCCACTGATGTGCCTTCACTCCTGTTAGACTTCTAATGTTCCTAACCTTAACGCAGAGGTTGTAGAGAGCTTTACCTCCCACCCCCTCAAATTCCCCCAGGCTCGGAGTGTTAAAATCTAACAAGTCCTCCAGACCCCCTTGCCAGTCTCCAGTCTCTGCCGTCACCTGCAGTGGCGGAAACATTGGTGGCCCCTCTCCCTTTGGCCTCTCAAACACCCCCCTTACCTGCTCAGACAGTGCCTCCTGTACCTCCTCCAGGAATCTCTCCAACAGTCTAAGAGACGTTATTCCTGTTTGTTGCGCCAAGACCTCCGGGGTTTTCCACCCCTCCTCTCCCAGCAGTCTCAGGTCACCTAGCCTTCGTAAACCCCCTGCCATCAGTTGCCTCTGCAGGGTGGCAGACTGAACCGATCTCAAAGGGATGGCTGGGTTGTGGAAAATAGGCTCCTCCCACACCCACTGCCCAGGCTCCACACCCCCCTCTCGTATGGGCCTTAGCAGCTGCCAGGCCCTCAGCACCGCAGAGTAAAACTCTGAGAGACCTGCTGTACTCAGCCTCTCCAGCTTCATGAGGAACAGCTGCCGGTCCAACCCTAATCCACCAGCTCTCCTCAGCAGTGCGCATGCTGGTTCCCTCCAGCCAACATCGGTATGATACAGCAGTCTCTGCACCGCCTTTAGCCGGAAAGCAGCCATCCTGCTCTCCAGTTCCACCAGGCCCTGTCCTCCTTCGTGGACGGTCATGTACAACACTGCTGCCTTCAGCCAGTGATGTCCCGACCAAAAGAAATCCACCAGCTTGCGTTGCAGGTCTGCAAGCAGACCGGCGGGGGGGTTGAGGACAGCCAGTTTATGCCACAAGGAAGATGCCACCAGGTTGTTAATTATCAGCACCCTCCCTCTATATGACACTTGGGATAGGAGCCACCTCCACCTGGCCAGTCTTGACACCACTGCCTGTGACAGCCCCTCCCAGTTCTTCCTGACCCACCTCTCCGAGCCCAGGTACACCCCCAACACTTTAAGCCCTTCACAACCCCACTGCAAACCCCCTGGAAGCAGAGGAGGAGCCCTATCCCCCCATGCCCCACATAACAGAGCTTTGCTCTTTCCCCAGTTTACCTTAGCTGATGAAGCTCCCTCGTACACCTTCAGACTGGTCTCTAGTTCCTGCATATCTTGCCCATCCCTGACCATCACAGAAACATCATCTGCGTATGCTGAGACTGCTATTCCTGTCACCACACCCATGCCTGTCCAGCACACTCCCTGCAGTCTCCTGCGTAGCAGTCCTAAAAAAGGCTCAATGGCTAGTGTGTATAGCTGCCCAGATAGAGGTCATCCTTGTCTAATGCCCCGTCTCACCCAGACTGGCCTACTGAGCCCCCCTCCCACCTTAACCATACATGACACCCCAGCATACAACAGCTTCACACAGGTCACAAAACTCTTCCCAAACCCAAACACAGACATCACATTAAACAGATACTCATGATCCACTCTATCAAAAGCCTTCTCTTGATCTAAAGAGACCAGTCCAAAGTTCACATTAGAACCTCTCGACAAGTCCAACATGTCCCTAATCAAGAACAAGTTGTCCGTGATTGAGCGTCCCGGTACACAATATGTCTGGTCCTTGTGTATTATAGAGTCCAGATGGGACTTCAGTCTGTTAGAGAGGACCTTGGCAAAAATCTTGTAGTCCGCACAGAGTAATGCCACAGGCCTCCAGTTCTTAAGTTCACACAAGTCCCCTTTTTTGGGCAGGAGAGTCAGAGCCGGCCGACGGCAGCTCATCGGCAACTCTCCTACCCCGATGCATTCACGCAAGACGCAAAAGAAGTCCTGTCCAATTATTCCCCAGAATTTTTTGTAAAACTCCACTGGGAGTCCATCGACCCCCGGTGCACGACCGGGGGACATCTGGGTTACGGCCTCTGCCAGTTCATGTGACAACAGAGGAATGTCCATTTCATCCCTCTGTGCCCGAGAGAGCTTAGGGAGTCCTGCGAACAAGACCTGAGCACACATAGGATCACACATTTCTGCCCTATACAATTCAGTATAAAACTCCACAGTCCGCTCCCGCATCTCCCCCACCACAGAGGTCACCCGCCCATCAGACAGCCGTAGACAATGCATACCCTTGGCTTCACTGCTCTGTCTTTCCAAACCAAAGAAGAAGGATCTGGGAGCATCCATCTCCTTGAGCATGGAGAACCTAGCTCTTACAAGTGCTCCCTTTGCTTTAACCTGGAAAAAACTGCCCAGGTCCCTACGTAATTCGGCTAAATTAGCCTGGAGGCCTACATTGCCTTGCCCCACCATCTCTACCTCCATCTCACTAATACACCGCTCTAGTTCCCCCAATACTCTCCTAGCCTCTGATGATGAGAGAGCTGTGTACTGTTGACAGAAAAGCCGAATCTGCACTTTCCCCACATCCCACCATTGACTCAAAGACTCATACTCCTCTCTTCGCTGCCCCCACCTTTCCCAAAAGGTCTGGAAAACTGAGCAAAAAGTGGCATCTTGTAAGAGCTTTACATTGAACTTCCAATAAGATGCCTGCCGGGGCCCTGGTGAAATAGACAGCCGAGCCATGGTTATGTGATGGTCCGAAAACCCCACTGGGAGAATGGTAGCGCCCAGCAGCCTATTGCTCTGATTCCTAGATATGTAAAAACGATCAAGTCGGGCTGCACTCACCCTAGCCCCAAAAACCTTCACCCATGTATACTGTCTTGTGTTTGGATGTTTAGTTCTCCAAACATCCACTAGGTCAAACTGATTAATGATGTCCCCTAACACTCCCACTGACACTGAATGAGGCTCTTCCCCATTTCTGTCTTTTGTAAAATCCATTGTACAGTTCCAGTCACCTCCGATCACCAGCGTCTCCTCAGGCGCTACTTGTGAGAGTTCCTGTCTAAGACTCCCAAATAGAACCCCTCTTTCTCTCCCTGTGTTAGGCGCATACACATTTATAAAAACAAAACCCATGCTGTTAATTTCTGCTTTAACAACAAGCAACCTACCCTTACACACTTCCTTTGAGGAGCAAATTTTTACAGACAGACCCGGTGCAAAAAGGACTGCCACCCCTGCACTAAGATTTGTCCCATGGCTCAACACACTTGCCCCTTTCCACCAGAGCCCCCAATCAACTTCATTCACCACATCACTATGCGTCTCCTGCAGAAATAACACATGTACTTTTTTTTGTTTTACATATTCACCCAACACACTCCTCTTTCCCGCATCTCTGGCGCCATTTATATTAAGCGAGCCTACCCGAAGAGTCTCCATAAGAAGTGGGAGAAAAGCCAGCAGAGAAATAGACCAATAGCAAAGCTCAAAAAGCCCCAGTGTCAGAAAGAAATTAAACATTTAAACAGTGTCTGAAGGTAAACCTTTACGCACTGTTGTGACCCACTTCCTCAACCTAAACCGTTTCTTGGGTGAGAGGACACCATGCCCCTCATTTCTCATAGCATGTTGTACTGATCTTACAAACTTTCTAGGATCAGGAAAAAAAGCCTCAAGATTAACTTTTTTCCCCTTAGTCTCATTCAGGAACCTTGTCAGTTCTCTCAACGTGTACTTAGACCCCTCTGGTTGACTGGCTGTCAGCTCCGGGCCAATTGAAGAGGAGTCTGAAAAAAATAACTCCTCATCCTCTTCCTCAGACTCACTTTCCTCCTCTTCTCTATCTCCCACCCTGACCACCTGCTCTTTCTCTCTGGTTAGGGCCTCACCCACAGCAACAGGCAACATTTCCATGGTGCCTTTGTCCACACCCTTTTTCCTTTTCCGCTTGACACCCTCCTCCTCCCCCCCTAATCTCTTACACTTCCCCACTATACTCTCCTCATCCACTAGAATAACCTGACTAGACCCAGTATCATCTACGCCACCCTCCATAGCATGACTAGGGCCAGCCTCAGCTACCCCACCCTCCATAGCATGACTAGGGCCAGCCTCAGCTACCCTACCATCCATAGCCTGACTAGACTCAGCCTCTGCTATACCACCATCCATATCCTGCCTAGACCCAGCACCCTCCATAGCATAACTAGGCCCAGCCTCAGCTACCCCACCATCTCTAGCCTGACTAGACCCGGCCTCTGCTTCCCCACCATCTCTAGCCTGACTAGACCCATCCTCCACTACCCCACCATCTCTAGCCTGACTAAACTCAGCTACAGCTACCCCACCATCTCTAGCCTGACTAGGCCCAGCCTCATCTACCCCACCATCTCTAACCTGACTAGGTCCAGCCTCTGCTGTCTGCATCTCCTTACCCCCTGCACTTTGACCTCGATTTCCCCCACTGGCGCTTGTACCCTCACCTTTTCTACGGCCTTTGTGTGTGCACGCAAATCTCTTGTGCCCCAAATCCCCACATTCAAAACACCGTAGACTATCTGTCCTGGCAAAACCTGCATAGAGCCCCTCCCCATGCCTCACTTTAAAATGCACATTTAGCTGTTGCTCGTTGTTGTTCAGAAACATAAACACTTGCCTCCGGAACGAAACAACGTGTTTAACGGCATCTGCCTGAAACCCTGCTGACAGTACACGGAAACCGCTAGCAAACTTACCAAAACGACTCAGCTCTTTCCTAATTTGATCATCCGTAATAAACGGAGGCAAATTTGCCACTACAACTCTTGTTGAAGGGGTAGAGAGAGGTGAAATTGACACCAACACATCCCTTACAAATATTCCGCTAGCAATTAGCCTACCAACCAAATTAGCCCTTTTCATGAACACAACCACAGCTTTGTTCATTCTAGAAGCAGAATGTATAAACTCAGCTCCTACCTGTTCACCGACCGCGAGTAGAACCTCCTCCACCTTAACTCCGTTCTCAGGAACACACCTGAATCCATGCTGTATAGACAGCGTCTCCTCCGCGCTAGGCTGAGAAGCCATCGCGCACACCACAACTTCAAAAACCCAGGAACGTTTCTCTGTCCTCTTCCACCCTAACTTTGAAAAAAAAATTTGGATACCGCTAAAACAAATATTGCATTAACCCTCCACCATAGAAAATAACATGTAAAGAAAGGAATCAAGAAAGTTAGTTAGGATAGAGCTTTCCACACCAAACACTCAAACTCCAAAAACACCCAGCATGCACTGAGAGAGAGAGAGAGAGAGAGAGAGAGAGAGAGAGAACCATATTAGAGACACATATTTCCCTCAGATCACACAGACCCACAAAGAATTCGAAAACAAATCCAATTTTGATAAACTCCCATATCTACTGGGTGAAATTCCACAGTGTGCCATCACAGCAGCAAGATTTGTGACCTGTTGCCACAAGAAAAGGGCAACCAGTGAAGAACAAACACCATTGTAAATACAACCCATATTTATGCTTATTTATTTTCCCTTGTGTACTTTAACCATTTGTACATTGTTACAACACTGTATATATACAATATGACATTTGTGATGTCTTTATTGTTTTGAAACTTCTGTATGTGTAATGTTTACTGTTAATTTTTGATTTCACTTTGTATATTATCTACTTTATGTCACGATTGTCCATGGGAGAGAAAGCAGACCAAGGCGCAGCGTGTGAGAAAAACATCTTCCCTTTTATTTTTGACGAAGACGTAACACGAAAAGAACACTCTTACAACAAACCAACTAACAAAACAAACAAACGACCGTGAAGCTCCAAACGAAAGTGCACACACCAGCCACTAACGTTCAACATAGACAATGACCCAACACCTGCATGATGCCTATGGCTGCCTAAAATATGGCTCCCAATCAGAGACAAATGAAAGACATCTGTCTCTGATTGAGAACCACTCAGGCAACCATAGACATACCTAGAAACCCTCACTCAATCATAGACATACCTAGACACATTCACTCAACACAAACCCACACACAAAACCCAACACCCCCATTACCATATAATCACCCAAAACACAAACATACCCCATGTCACACCCTGACCTAACTAAAATAATAAAGAAAACCAAGAATACTAAGGCCAGGGCGTGACAGTACCCCCCCCCAAAAGGTGCGGACTCCGGCCGCAACCCCTGACACAGAAAGGGAGGATCCGGGGTGGGCCTTAATATGGCGGCGGCTCGGGTGCAGGACGTGGCCACCACTCCACCATTGTCAATATCCGCTTCGGTGTCTCTGGTAAATCCTGGCTGCCTGGCGGATTCAGCCGATCCTGGCTGGCGGGCGACTCTGGCTGCTCATGGCTGGCGGGCGACTCTGGCTGCTCATGGCTGGCGGGCGACTCTGGCTGCTCAAGGCTGGCGGGCGACTCTGGCTGCTCAAGGCTGGCGGGCGACTCTGGCTGCTCAAGGCTGGCGGGCGACTCTGGCTGCTCAAGGCTGGCGGGCGACTCTGGCTGCTCAAGGCTGGCGGGCGACTCTGGCTGCTCAAGGCTGGCGGGCGACTCTGGCTGCTCAAGGCTGGCGGGCGACTCTGGCTGCTCAAGGCTGGCGGGCGACTCTGGCTGCTCAAGGCTGGCGGGCGACTCTGGCTGCTCAAGGCTGGCGGGCGACTCTGGCTGCTCAAGGCTGGCGGGCGGCTCTGGCTGCTCAAGGCTGGCGGGCGGCTCTGGCTGCTCAAGGCTGGCGGGCGGCTCTGACGGTGCTTGGCAGACGGGCGGCTCTGACGGTGCTTGGCAGACGGGCGGCTCTGACGGTGCTTGGCAGACGGGCGGCTCTGACGGTGCTTGGCAGACGGGCGGCTCTGACGGTGCTTGGCAGACGGGCGGCTCTGACGGTGCTTGGCAGACGGGCCGCTCTGACGGTGCTTGGCAGACGGGCCGCTCTGACGGTGCTTGGCAGACGGGCCGCTCTGACGGTGCTTGGCAGACGGGCCGCTCTGACGGTGCTTGGCAGACGGGCCGCTCTGACGGTGCTTGGCAGACGGGCAGCTCTGACGGTGCTTGGCAGACGGGCAGCTCGGGACAGACGGGCAGCTCGGGACAGACGGGCAGCTCGGGACAGACGGGCAGCTCGGGGCAGACTGACGGCTCGGGGCAGACTGGCAGCTCTGACGGCTCGGGGCAGACTGGCAGCTCTGACGGCTCGGGGCAGACTGGCAGCTCTGACGGCTCGGGGCAGACTGGCAGCTCTGACGGCTCGGGGCAGACTGGCAGCTCTGACGGCTCGGGGCAGACTGGCAGCTCTGACGGCTCGGGGCAGACTGGCAGCTCTGACGGCTCGGGGCAGACTGGCAGCTCTGACGGCTCGGGGCAGACTGGCAGCTCTGACGGCTCGGGGCAGACTGGCAGCTCTGGCGCCGCTGGGCAGACGGCAGACTCTGGCCGGCTGAGACGCACTATAGGCCTGGTGCGTGGTGCCGGAACTGGAGGTACCGGGCTGGGGACACGCACCTGAAGGCTAGTGCGGGGAGATGAAACAGGGCATACTGGACCCTGGATAAGCACATTAGGCCTAGTGCGTGGTGCCGGCACTGGTGGTACCGGGCTGGATACATGCATCTCAAGGCTAGTGCGGGGAGAAGGAACAGGGCATACTGGACCCTGGAGACGCACCTTAGACCTAGTGCGTGGTGCTGGAACTGGTGGTACCGGGCTGGAGACACGCATCTCAGGGCTAGTGCGGGGAGCAGCAAAAGGATGCACAGGACTCTGGAGACGCACAGGAGGCTTGGTGCATGGTACTGTCATTCCCAGACGTTTTGCACGCAACTCAGGACGAGCATGGAGAACTGACTCAGGTAACATCACATCCCGCATACGCTCTGTCGGGTGGATGTCGTGCCTCACGCACCAACACAGCAGCTCCCTCATTTCACTCTCCTCCAAACTCCTCAATAAATCCTTAACAGTCTCTGTATCCATCCCATTGCTCACCTCCAATATCCGAGCAACTGGCTCTAGTTCCCTCCTTTCACGCTGCTTGGTCCTGAATGGTTGGGTCATTCTGTCACGATTGTCCATGGGAGAGAAAGCAGACCAAGGCGCAGCGTGTGAGAAAAACATCTTCCCTTTTATTTTTGACGAAGACGTAACACGAAAAGAACACTCTTACAACAAACCAACTAACAAAACAAACAAACGACCGTGAAGCTCCAAACGAAAGTGCACACACCAGCCACTAACGTTCAACATAGACAATGACCCAACACCTGCATGATGCCTATGGCTGCCTAAAATATGGCTCCCAATCAGAGACAAATGAAAGACATCTGTCTTTGATTGAGAACCACTCAGGCAACCATAGACATACCTAGAAACCCTCACTCAACCATAGACATACCTAGACACATTCACTCAACACAAACCCACACACAAAACCCAACACCCCCATTACCATATAATCACCCAAAACACAAACATACCCCATGTCACACCCTGACCTAACTAAAATAATAAAGAAAACCAAGAATACTAAGGCCAGGGCGTGACACTTTACTTGCTTTGGCAATATAAACATATGTTTCCCATGCCAATAAAGCCCCTTGAATTTAATTGAGAGAAAGAGAGAGAGAGAGAGAGAGGAGGAGAGAGAGAGAGACAATTAGACCCAACCAAATCATGAGAAAACAAAAAGATAATTACTTGACACATTGGAAAGAATTAACAAAAAAACAGAGCAAACTAGAATGCTATTTGGCCCTAAACAGAGAGTACACAGTGGCAGAATACCTGACCACTGTGACTGACCCAAACTTAAGGAAAGCTTTGACTATGTACAGACTCAGTGAGCATAGCCTTGCTATTGAGAAAGGCCGCCGTAGGCAGACATGGCTCTCAAGAGAAGACAGGCTATGTGCACACTGCCCACAAAATGAGGTGGAAACTGAGCTGCACTTCCTAACCTCCTGCCCAATGTATGACCATATTAGAGAGACATATTTCCCTCAGATTACACAGATCCACAAAGAATTTGAAAACAAATCCAATTTTGATAAACTCCCATATCTACTGGGAGAAATTCCACAGTGTGCCATCACAGCAGCAAGATTTGTGACCTGTTGCCACAAGAAAAGGGCAACCAGTGAAGAACAAACACCATTGTAAATACAACCCATATTTATGCTTATTTATTTTAACTTGTGTGCTTTAACCATTTGTACATTGTTACAACACTGTATATATATAATATAACATTTGTAATGTCTTTATTGTTTTGAAACTTCTGTATGTGTAATGTTTACTGTTAATTTGTATTGTTTATTTCACTTTTGTATAATATCTACCTCACTTGCTTTGGCAATGTTAACACATGTTTCCCATGCCAATAAAGCCCCTTGAATTGAATTGAATTGAATTGAGAGAGAGAGGAAGAGAGAGAGAGAGAGAGAGAGAGAGAGAGAAGAGCAGCGCAACTCACTTTCAGTACGTTTGAGTAAATTTGACCAACTTTTACGCTTCTAAAAATGAATCTTTTGCTCTTCATCACAGGGTTTTTCTTTATTTTTACTATTTTCTACATTGTAGATTAATAGTGAAGACATCAAAACTATGAAATAACACATATGGAATCATGTAGTAACCAAAAATATATATTTTAGATTCTTCAAAGTAGCCACCCTTTGCCTTGATGATAGCTTTGCACACAAGTCCATATTATGGCAAGAACAGCTCAAATAAGCAAAGAGAAATGACAGTCCATCATTACTTTAAGACTTTAGGGTCAGTCAATGCGGAAAATTTGAAGAACTTTGAAAGCGCTATGAAGCGCTTTCAAAGTGCTATGATGAAACTGGCTCTCATGAGGACCGCCACAGGAAAGGAAGACCCAGAGTTACCTCTGCTGCAGAGGATACGTTCATTAGAGTTCACTGCACCTCAGATTTCAGCCCAAATAAATGTGTCACAGAGTTCAAGTAACAGACACATCTCCAAATCAACTGTTCAGAGGAAACTGAGTGATTCAGGCCTTCATGGTCAAATTGCTGCAAAGAAACCACTACTAAAGGACAGCATATAAGAAGAAGAGACTTGCTTGGGCCAAGAAACACGAGCAATGGACATTAGACCGGTGGAAATCTGTCCTTTGGTCTGATGAGTCCAAATGTGAGATTTTTGGTTCCAACTGCCTTGTCTCTGTGAGATGCAGAGTAGGTGAACGGATGATCTCTGCATGTGTGGTTCCCACCGTGAAGCATGGAGGAGTGGGTGTGATGGTGTGGGGGTGCTTTCTGGTGACACTATTTAGAATTCAAGGCACACTTAACCAGCATGTCTACCACAGCATTCTGTAGCAATACGCCACCCCATCTGGTTGGCACTTAGTGGGACTGTAATTTGTTTTTCAACTAGACAATGACTGTGTAAGGTCTGTGCAAGACTGTGTCAGGGCTATTTGACCAAGAAGGAGAGTGATGGAGTGCTGCATCAGATGACCTGGCCTCCACAATCACCCGACCTCAACCCAATTGAGATGGTTTGGGATGAGCTGGACCGCAGAGTGAAGGAAAAGCAGCCAACAAGTGCTCAGCATATGTGGGAACTCCTTCAAGACTGTTGGAAAAGCATTCCAAGTGAAGCTGGTTGAGAAAATGCCAAGAGTGTGCAAAGCTGTCATCAAGGCAACTTTGAAGAATCTCATTGATTTGTTTTACACATTTTTGGTTACTACATGTTTTGATGTCTTCACTATTATTCTACGATGTAGAAAATAGTCAAAATAAAGAAAAACCCTTGAATGAGTAGGTGTGTCCAAACTTTTGACTGGTACTGTATATTTACAAAAAAATATGGGGGATTGGAAATTATGCAGAGAATTACACTGATAGAAGCCACAATTTATCTGCAATATTATTTTTTTATAAAATAACAGATGAGAGCAGATGGGAAGAAAGGCAATGTCAACATGAAAGGCCTGTATGCTGTTAAAGATTAACGTGGGCTGTTTTGCAGTGATGGCTGTCTGACACACATTGATGTGATAATGCTGATTTAGACAGGCACATAGGAGACCGCCTCTGGGGTCCTTTAGGCATGCTCCCTCACTGACACACTGACGACTCCCACGGAATATACATCTCTAACTCTGTCTTTTACTGCTCTCTTTCTGTTTCTCTCTCTTTTACTTTCCCTCCATCCCTCTCTTTCTCCGTCGTTCTAAGTGGCGTGACCTGCCAGTAGTCCTCAGCAGAAATGTGACACCTAAACAGGTTCCCAGAGCTAGAGAAACAATAAAATGAGACCGAGACAGAGAAACTGAGGAAATGCAACATGGCTTCCTCCTCTCTCACCTACCTCCTCCCCCTCTCCCCCCTCCTCACCTCCCTTCTCCCCTCTCATTTACCTCCTCCCCCTCTCACCTCCCCTCCCCTCTCATCTACCTCCTCCCCCTCTCACCTCCCCTCTCACCCTCCTCACCTACCTCCCGACCACTCTCCCATCCTTCTCACCTCCCCCCTCCTCTCAACCCCCTCATCACCTCCCTCCTCCCCTCTCACCTATCTCCTCCCCCTCTCATCTCCCCTCCCCTCTCACCTACCTCCTCCCCCTCTCACCTCCCCTCTCACCTACCTCCTCCCCCTCTCCCCCTCCTCACCTACCTCCCGCCCACTCTCCCATCCTTATCACCTCCCTCCTTCTCTCAACCCCCTCATCACCTCCCTTCTCCCCTCTCACCTCCCCCTCTCCCCCTCCTTACCTACCTCCTCCCCCTCTCCCCCTCCTTACCTACCTCCTCCCCCTCTCCCCCCTCCTTACCTACCTCCTCCCCCTCTCCCCCTTCTTACCTACCTCCTCCCCCTCTCCCCTCCTTACCTACCTCCTCCCCCTCCTCCTTACCTACCTCCTCCTCTCCCCCTTCTTACCTACCTCCTCCCCCTCTCCCCCTCTCCCCTCCTTACCTACCTCCTCCCCCTCTCCCCCCCTTACCTACCTCCCCCCCTCTCCCTCCTCCTTACCTACCTCCTCCCCCTCTCCCCCTCCTTACCTACCTACCTCCTCCCCCTCACCCCCCCCCCCTTATCTACCTCCTCCCCCTCTCCCCCTCCTTACCTACCTCCTCCCCCTCTCCCCCCAGTCTCATGTCAGACACGTCTTGTTTTATCTCTATTACAGCAGTTTTCCGTCCCACAGACAAATTACCAACAATAAGCCCCGTCACTAGAGCCTGACCGACAAATCGGCTGACCAATATTATCGTCCAATATTTGCCTTTCACAGAAATATTTGTATTGGTCTTTATTCCACAGATAAAGCAGTGATATTATATACATAGAATGAACAAACACGTGTGCTCATTTGTGGTCATTTTTAGAAATGAAGAAGGAGCTCTATGAGCCGCTCATTCAACATCATTCAGCCCGTGAGTCACAATGTGAGGATCAGCCTTCGCACGGCCATCGACAGCGTATCTGTCACGACTCCCACCGAAGGTGGCTCCTCTTCCTGTTTGTGCGGCGCTCGGCAGGTCGTCGTCACCGGTCTACTAGCTGCCGCCGATCGCTTCTCCTTTTCTGTTGGTTTTGTCTTATTGGTTACACCTGTTTCTTGTTTAGGTTTTTAGTTGGGCTATTTAAGCCAGTAAGGCCCGCCTGCTCTTTGTGCGGGCTTATTTTTCCTCTGTTTGTGGTTGTGCGTTACCCTTTGTTTTTCCTCCGGACTGGTTGGGTCCTGGTTTTGGGCCGGTCTTGTACAGTGGGGCAAAAAAGTATTTAGTCAGCCACCAATTGTGCAAGTTCTCCCACTTAAAAAGATGAGAGAGGCCTGTATCATAGGTACACTTCAACTATGACAGACAAAATGAGAAAAAAAATCCAGAAAATCACATTGTAGGATTTTTTATGAATTTATTTGCAAATTATGGTGGAAAATAAGTATTTGGTCAATAACAAAAGTTTATCTCAATACTTTGTTATATACCCTTTGTTGGCAATGACAGAGGTCAAACGTTTTCTGTAAGTCTTCACAAGGTTTTCACACACTGTTGCTGGTATTTTGGCCCATTCCTCCATGCAGATCTCCTCTAGAGCAGTGATGTTTTGGGGCTGTTGCTGGGCAACACGGACTTTCAACTCCCTCCAAAGATTTTCTATGGGGTTGAGATCTGGAGACTGGCTAGGCCACTCCAGGACCTTGAAATGCTTCTTACGAAGCCACTCCTTCGTTGCCCGGGCGGTGTGTTTGGGATCATTGTCATGCTGAAAGACCCAGCCACGTTTCATCTTCAATGCCCTTGCTGATGGAATGAGGTTTTCACTCAAAATCTCACGATACATGGCCCCATTCATTCTTTCCTTTACACGGATCAGTCGTCCTGGTCCCTTTGCAGAAAAACAGCCCCAAAGCATGATGTTTCCACCCCCATACTTCACAGTAGGTATGGTGTTCTTTGGATGCAACTCAGCATTCTTTGTCCTCCAAACACGACGAGTTGAGTTTTTACCAAAAAGTTATATTTTGGTTTCATCTGACCATATGACATTCTCCCAATCTTCTTCTGGATCATCCAAATGCTCTCTAGCAAACTTCAGACGGGCCTGGACATGTACTGGCTTAAGCAGGGGGACACGTCTGGCACTGCAGGATTTGAGTCCCTGGCGGCGTAGTGTGTTACTGATGGTAGGCTTTGTTACTTTGGTCCCAGCTCTCTGCAGGTCATTCACTAGGTCCCCCCGTGTGGTTCTGGGATTTTTGCTCACCGTTCTTGTGATCATTTTGACCCCACGGGGTGAGATCTTGCGTGGAGCCCCAGATCGAGGGAGATTATCAGTGGTCTTGTATGTCTTCCATTTTCTAATAATTGCTCCCACAGTTGATTTCTTCAAACCAAGCTGCTTACCTATTGCAGATTCTTCCCAGCCTGGTGCAGGTCTACAATTTTGTTTCTGGTGTCCTTTGACAGCTCTTTGGTCTTGGCCATAGTGGAGTTTGGAGTGTGACTGTTTGAGGTTGTGGACAGGTGTCTTTTATACTGATAACAAGTTCAAACAGGTGCCATTAATACAGGTAACGAGTGGAGGACAGAGGAGCCTCTTAAAGAAGAAGTTACAGGTCTGTGAGAGCCAGAAATCGTGCTTGTTTGTAGGTGACCAAATACTTATTTTCCACCATAATTTGCAAATAAATTCATAAAAAATCCTACAATGTGATTTTCTGGATTTCTTTTCCTCATTTTGTCTGTCATAGTTGAAGTGTACCTATGATGAAAATTACAGGCCTCTCTCATCTTTTTAAGTGGGAGAACTTGCACAATTGGTGGCTGACTAAATACTTTTTTGCCCCACTGTATGCGCGCCCGGTATTGGCGTGAACATTTTTCTCTGTGCCGGAATAAAATATTGTTCTGTACCTTCTGCTTCCTGCGCCTGACTCCGCACCTACGCACCTACTACGCCTAAAGTGTGTTACAGAAGCCCGCACCAAGAATGGAGTCAGCAGGAGCAGCGGCCACCCCCCTTCCATTGATGGAGGAGCGCGTCCTCCATCATACGACCATCCTCCATCGGATTGGGTCGGCGATGGACCAGATGATGGAGAGAATGGACCGATGGGAGAGAAGTGGTCTCCCCACCTCGCCTCCAGCTCCTCCGACGATTCAACCCACTCCTCCGGCGGCGTCCGGCTCCAGCGCACTTCGTCTTGCGCCCCCGAGGGAGTACGATGGAGCGGCGGCTGGGTGCAAGGGGTTTTTGCTCCAGCTCGAGTTGTACCTGGCTACCGTGAGGCCGACTCCCTCGGGCGAAGAGAGTGTGAGCGTCCTCGTCTCCTGCCTGACGGGCCGAGCCCTGGAGTGGGCCAACGCTGTTTGGAATGGCCCAGACTCGGCTAGGGACCACTATCCAGAGTTCACCTGCCGTTTCCGGGCCGTGTTCGACCACCCTCCGGAGGGACGAGCGGCGAGTGAGCGGATATTCCACCTTAGGCAGGAGACGAGGAGCGCGCAGGACTTCGCGCTGGAGTTCGAGACCTTGGCCGCTGGGGCCGGGTGGAATGACAGGGCCCTGATGGACCACTACCATTGCAGCCTCCGGGAGGACGTCCGCAGGGAGGTAGCTTGTCGGGACGCCACTCTCTCCCTCGACGAACTCATAAACATGTCGATCCAGCTGGACAATCTGCTAGCTGCCCGCGGGCGTTCAGAAAGGGTCGTGTCAGTTCCACCTCCTGGCCCTCCCGCTCCCTATGGAGTTAGGGGGGGCCGCATCGAGGGGTACCGGAGGAGGAGGCTCCTCCTGCACCAGCTGTGGTCGGAGAGGGCACACTTCCGACCGTTGCTGGAGGAGCCCGTCTGGGAGTCGACGCGCTGTCCCGTCTCTACGACACCGAGGATCGGTCCATCGAGGGAATCTGCGCCTCCACAGTGCCCGGAGGGTCGTAGGTACGTGCCGCTTGCTGTCCGTGATCAATTAATTCGGTGGGCTCATAGTCTACCCTCGTCGGGTCACCCGGGGATTTCGAGGACAGTGCGGGGTCTTAAGGGGAAGTACTGGTGACCCACCTTAGCTAAGGACGTGCGATTCTATGTCTCCTCCTGTTCGGTGTGCGCTCAGAGCAAGGCTCCTAGGCACTTGCCTAGAGGGAAGTTACAGCCCCTCCCCGTTCCACAACGGCCGTGGTCTCACCTATCGGTGGACTTCCTCACTGATCTTCCCCTGTCTCAGGGTAACACGACGATCCTGGTCGTTGTGGATCGGTTCTCTAAGTCCTGCCGTCTTATCCCGTTGCCCGGTCTCCCTACGGCCCTACAGACTGCGGAAGCTCTGTTTACCCACGTCTTCCGGCACTACGGGGTGCCTGAGGACATCGTTTCTGATCGGGGTCCTCAGTTCACATCCCGAGTGTGGAAGGCGTTTATGGAACGTCTGGGGGTCTCGGTCAGCCTGACCTCGGGGTATCACCCGGAGAGTAATAGGCAGGTGGAGAGAGTGAACCAGGAGGTGGGTAGGTTTCTGCGGTCGTATTGCCAGGACCAGCCAGGGGAGTGGGCGAGATACGTCCCCTGGGCTGAAATGGCCCAGAACTCACTCCGCCACTCCTCCACCAACATGTCACCGTTTCAGTGCGTGTTGAGCTACCAGCCGGTCCTGGCACCGTGGCATTAGAGCCAGATCGAGGCTCCTGCGGTGGAGGAGTGGGTGCAGCGCTCTAAGGAGACCTGGAGGGCCGTCCAGGAATCACTAAGACAAGCGAGTGGACGGCAGAAGAGGAGCGCTGACCAGCAGTGAGGCCCCCGTATTCGCACCGGGGGACAGGGTCTGGCTCTCGACCCGAAACCTGCCCCTCTGCCTGCCCTGCCGGAAGCTGGATCCGCAGTGTGTGGGGCCATTTAAAGTGCTGAAGAGGATAAACAAGGTGTGTTATCGATTACAACTCCCTTCGTATTATCGTATTAACCCCTCGTTTCATGTGTCTCTCCTCAGGCCGGTGGTAGCTGGTCCCTTGCAGGAAGGTGAGGTGCGGGAGGTCCCTCCGCCCCCTCTGGACATCGAGGGTTCCCCGGCATACACTGTACGGGCCGTTCTGGACTCTCGACGCCGGGTGAGGGGCCTGCAGTACCTCGTGGACTGGTGAGAGGTACGGACCGGAGGAGAGGTGCTGGGTACCGGTGGGGGACATATTGGATCTATCAATGCTGAGGGAATTCCATCGCCTCCATCCGGATCGCCGTGCGCCTCGCGCCTCGCCCTCGCACCTCGAGGCCGGTGTCACCCGTCGGGGGGGGGGGGTGTTGTCACGACTATCACCGAAGGTGGCTCCCCTTCCCGTTCGGGTGGCGCTCGGCGGTCGCAGTCACCGGTCTACTAGCTGCCACCGATCCCTTTTCCCCTTTTCGTTTTGTTTGGTCTAATTGGTTTCACCTGTTCCTTGTTGGGGTTTTGGGTTGGGGTTATTTAAGTTCAGTTGGCCCGCCTGTGTTTGTGCGGGCTTGTTTGCAGTTTTTGGTTCAGGAGTATTCCTGTCGTTTATTTCCGCTGTACAGCGTGTGTACCGGTGTTGTACATTTTGGGTTGTTTTACGCCTGTGTTCGGCGTTAACCTCTTTTGTTCGCTGTGATTATTCTGGAATAAACGGTTTTTCCGAATCCTCTGCTCTCTGCGCCTGATTTCACACCCATCACTCTTCGAAGCCTGACACCGTTTCCAGCTACAATAGTCATTTACAACATTAACAATGTCTACACTGTATTTCTGATCAATTTGATGTTATTTTAATGGATGTAAAATTGCTTTTCTTTCAAATACAAGGACATTTCTAAATGACCCCAAACTTTAGAACGGTAGTAGTTTGAAAAGTTTGTTATAGGAGTAAAATAAAAGCATCAGAAAATGTGAATTATTATGTGGATTTGTCACGCCCTGACCTTAGTTATCTATATTTTCTGTATTATTTTGGTCAGGTCAGGGTGTGACGAGGGTGGGTTTGCGTGTTTTTGTATTGTCTAGGGTTTTTGTATGTCTAGGGGTGTTTGTAAGTCTAGGCATATTGTAGGTCTATGGTGGCCTGAATTGGTTCCCAATCAGAGGCAGCTGTTTATCGTTGTCTCTGATTGGGGATCATATTTAGGTAGCCATGTAGTTGCCTGTAAGCACTCGTTTTGTATAGCGTCACGTTCGTTTTGTTACTTTGTTCAGTGTTCTTTCTTCATTTAAAGAAGAATGTATATCATGCTGCGCCTTGGTCTCCTCATTACGACGGACGTGACAGGATTATAATTCATGGACATATTTGTTGGGGTTGCAAAACGTTTTGTTAGGGCAAATCAAGTCTGACATTTTAAATGGAAATTCCACATTTTAGAAGCTTGCATTTCCCCCCCAAAATCTCTGCGACAACACTGATCAAACTAAGATTGCACATCTACACTGAGTGTATAAAACATTAGGAACACCTTCCAAATATGGACTTTTTTTGTTTTCAGAACAGCCTTAATTCGTTAGGGCATGGACTCTACAAGGTGTCGCAAACGTTTCACAGGGATGCTGGCCCATGTTGACTCCAATGCTTCCCACAGTCGTGTCAAGTTGGCTGGATGTCATTTGGGTGGTGGACCATTCTTGATGCACACAGGAAACTGTTGAGCATAAAAACCCAGCAGCGTTGCAGGTCTTGACACAAACTGATGCGCCTGGCACCTACTACCATACCCTGTTCAAAGGCACTAAAATACTTTGTCTTGCCCATTTACCCTCATACACAATCCATGTCATAATTGTTTCAAGACTTATAAATCCTTATTTAACCTGTCTCCTTCCCTTCATGTACACTGATTGAAGTGGATTTAACAAGTGACATCAATAAGGGATTATAGCGTTCACCTGGTCAGTCTGTCATGGAAAGAGCAGGTGTTCTTAATGTTTTGTAAACTCAGTGTTTAAACACAGCACATGGTAGCTATTGAGTTGAGATGGGGAAGTCTGTAGGTAGTCAACTCCAAATAGGCTTAATGGATCACAATAAGGAGTCACATACAATGTTGTCTGTGCACCTCCAGTAAAAATGGATATACCATAGTCTACATATAGTACATAAGTGACCTTAAGTGATTCAAGAAGTCCCAAACAAAAAATGATGACACTTGAAAAATATGCAGTGGTGGCTACAGTACATGTTGGAAGTATTTGACAAGAACCGTGGTATTCCTGCATATAGAGCCGTACAGTAGTTCTCCTCAGTCCTGCACCACACAATCTCTGAATTACAGCAGTGGGCACAGTCTGGTTATATATGAAGTGTGTATGTGTCGAGCATGCCTGTGTGTGTCTGCACGTCCGTGTGTGTGTGTATGTACACGCCCATGTGTGTGTGTGTGTGTGTGTGTGTGGCCCCCTGCACCCACAGCTGGTCCAAAGCAGATGTTTACCAGTATAATTACCCTCCCGCCCATACGTCATCTCCAGCCTCTAGATGTGTAGTGACACCAGTTCAACACAGACCTGCTGTGGTTCTCAGTGAACACATTAATTTCAATACTCTTACTGTCTATTGGCCAGACATAAAATATGGACACACACTTACAGAAGAAAACACAAAGGTGCATACACACAGACACAAACAAGCAAACACACACACATCGAGTTAAGTAGAAAGTCAAAAATTGCTAAGTGGCCTACAGGTCTACAAAATAGTGTTATAATAATGACGTTGCTAACATGACAACATATATCACATACTTGTCTTAAACAGAGGCAGAGTGTGTATGGTACGTATCCAGTCCTGTTCAAAACACAGGTCAGTGTAGGGCAGGGGAGGGTAGATAGAAAGGTATGGTAACCCGGTTCTTACCTGTAGAGCTAGGTGGGTCCACCTGTCCACTGTGAGTCTGCCCTGGGTGCTGAAGGTCAGAGTGCCAACCTGACCGCTGGGCTGACCATACTGTAGTTTGACCGCAGACTCAGACACGGTCAATAGGAACACCAACCTCTCCTCTGAACTCTTCTCCAACACCGTCCTGAACATAGAGAGACAGGGTCACAAACACACACACACACGCACGCACGCATACACAACAACTCACACACACACACACACACACACTCTGTGCCCACTGGACTATAACAAGCTAAATCAAGTGTGTTACTGCGGGCTGGAACAAAAGCCTGCCCACTCAATGAAGACCATAGAGGGGCTATAAAAAAAAACGAAGAATTCCAGAATAGGGTAAATATGGTCAGGGAGAAATCCAAACCAGTCTAATCGGAATGAAAGGCAGTAGAAGCATAATCCTGGTTTACTTATGCAGGAAAATAAAAGTAAGGCCCGTGATGCATCAGAAATGATGTAACAGAAATGTATTATTGTTAACCTAAAATATTGTCAACCTACAATATGATCATATAATTATAAACACAGTTTATAGCAGTTTTATACCCCTTTTCTGTATAGCCTCTAAAATATATGTAAACAGACCATAAATGTAAAATAATGTGTTTTCTTGGAAAGCTGTGAGTGCTATTATATGTTACAATAATTGTTGCATACAAAACTTGTTCCATTTACAACGTATCTAAGTCCTCTCATCAACTGATGTCAGACAGTGTCTGGCTGCGGATTGACTGCACTGTTTGAATGGAATGTTGGCATATTGGCAGTTAGTACAAAAACAAATTCATCATTTTACACAATATCTTATCACAGCACTGGCAAACCATGGTTGTTGACCAACTCCGTGACCACAATGGCTGGCTTTTATACCGTCATTAAAAAAGTTCATGTTGATTCTAGTATTCTAATTCCTAATTCTGTGGTGAAGACCCCTGGTCTAGACAGACTGTATGTTTCCACAGAGGGTAAGATCCACTCTAACAAACAGGATGATTGTGACATTTACTCGTGTAATATCCATATTTACCATGATTTTCTCCTGCTGTTACAGTGGTGTAAAGGAGCAGCCACCCACACACTCTGTCATATTAAACATCATCAACCACATTTTATGGGAAACTCCTACTTTTTATGAACACCGGCCAACACACCCAATAAATCACCAGTGTGAGTAATGTGTGTACTGTGTGTGTGTGTGTGTGTGTGTGTGTGTGTGTGTGTGTGTGTGTGTGTGTGTGTGTGTGTGTGTGTGTGTGTGTGTCCCAGCCCTGCCTGCCTGTTCAGTTCAGTCCAGATCACTTGAGAAAATTAAGTAAGAGCAGAGGGGAGGGGACAGGACAGAGGGAAGGGGACAGGACAGAGGGGAGGGGACAGGGCAGAGGGGAGGGGACAGAGGGGAGGGGACAGGGCAGAGGGGAGGGGACAGGACAGGGGGGGCAGGGCAGGGCAGAGGGGACAGAGGGGAGGCGACAGGACAGAGGGGGGGGACAGGGCAGAGGGGAGGGGACAGGACAGAGGGGAGGCGACAGGACAGAAGGGGGGGACAGGGCAGAGGGGACAGGGCAGAGGGGACAGGGCAGAGGGGAGGTGACAGGACAGAGGGGACAGAGCAGAGGGGACAGGGCAGAGGGGAGGGGATAAGACGGAGGGGAAGCGACAGGACAGAGGGAAGCGACAGGACAGAGGGGAGGGGACAAGGCAGAGGGGAGGGGACAGGGCAGAGGGGAGGGGACAGGGCAGAGGGGACAGGGCAAAGGGGAGGGGATAAGACAGAGGGGAAGCGACAGGACAGAGGGGAAGCCAGAACAGAGGGGAGGGGACAGGGCAGAGGGGACAGGGCAGAGGGGACAGGGCAGAGGGGAGGGGACAGGGCAGAGGGGAGGGGACAGAACAGAGGGGAGGGGACAGGGCAGAGGGGAGGGGACAGGGCAGAGGGGAGGGGCCAGAGCAGAGGGGACAGGGCAGAGGGGAAGGGACAGGGCAGAGGGGAAGGGACAGGGCAGAGGGGAGGGGACAGGGCAGAGGGGACAGGGCAGAGGGGAGGGGACAGGGCAGAGGGGACAGGGCAGAGGGGACAGGGCAGAGGGGAGGGGACAGGGCAGAGGGGAGGGGCCAGAGCAGAGGGGCCAGAGCAGAGGGGACAGGGCAGAGGGGAAGGGACAGGGCAGAGGGAAGGGACAACTTTGTGGAATGAAATGTAGCTTGAGTTTCTGCTGGTTTGGTCTACTTATAACTGGGTCAGTCCTCTCAGGGGTGTGTATGGGTGTGTGTCTGGACTTGCGTATATGCCTTGGGCGTGCATGCCTGCGTGGGTAGGTACAAGCATGTGTGTGTGGCTGGACCGAGTGTCTAGGGTGAGTGCAGCGACACATCTTTTAGTGTCATGTTATCCTGAGTCTGGCATACTGGTAGGTATTAAGGAGAAACTCCCTAAGGAGAATAAAACCAGCTCACTCCTTCTCTGGTCCTTCTAAGCACAGCCACAGAACTAAACTTAACTGTAACCGTATCCTTACCCCTAACCTAAAGCCTAACCATAACCTTATATTAAAACAAATAGGTTCAATCAATTCTGATGATAGAGCCGATTTAGTCCTTTGTAACATGGCTCTCTAGTAACTACCTGTTGAGATGACAGTGTGTAGACATCCTTCTGTCTCTCAGACCATTCATCACTCCGGTCCCCCTCCACCTCCCCATCTACTTTCCCCCTCTCCCATGCCCGCTCCCCCTCGCCAATCCCCCTCTCTACTCTGTCATTTTCTAGGAAAACAAAGTGGAGGAAAACAAAGTGCTCTTTGAGTGGATGCTCCCTGTATACACGGAGAAACACACAGGGCAATCTTTCTCCCATTGATCTAAACTAGCCACAGCTGCTGGTATGATAACACACACACACAATACACCGACACATACACACACACATGCACTAATGGTCACTTGAATTCCTGTTTTGTGTTTGTTATAATTTTATATAAAATTCCCAAAGTAAGCCTCTTCATTATCTGTGTGGCAGCAGTAGAATGGCTGTGAGTCCTGTGTTAGGATGCCAGAGAGCCATGGACAGATTCCTCACATAGCCTAACACAAATCACACAGCCTCATTACAGTTTTTTGCAATTGCTTACATACTTGTTGCGGAATTTGGCTCATTGTGTCAAAACTCTACACACAAGCCAGATAAGACAACACTCACACACTCACTAAACATCTCACTTCTATGTCAAAATGAAACTCTGCAATCAAAACCTAACAATCCTTTTTCAAAATGGCATTTTTGCAACAAAATGATACACACATGCACCATTTGAATTACTCTTTCAAAGCAACAACACACTGATATACTTTATACAAAACACTGTCTGTCTTTAGTACTTTGTAAACCTTTTTGATTTTCTCATACAGGGTTCTGTGAAAGATTGTTCCAGTACAGTACATCTACTCACATTTCAATGAACACAAAAATAAAAAGGCTTCAGGAAAAAAAATATACAGCTTATTTTTTTTCCATTGCAGGTTTTTACAACAAAAAAAACACTAAGAAAAGTAGAATTACAGTACAGTAATCAATACAATATGCTACTGTAAACTCACAGAAACAAAAAATGATTACAGTAAAATTACAGTGCAAAGGTAAACAAATAGTATTGTAAGGGATGAGGTGGGTGGTTTATGGATCCCGCCTTGTTAGGGTCTGGCCACATCACAAGCAATGTCATCCCTGGCTAGGCAACGGGGAAAATATGACCTTGCCCCATATCCAACCCTGGACTGACCCTACCTCAGTGTCTCCGCATGCCTCTCCCATTGCTTGCAGAAGAGGCAGGCGGTCATGTGGTTGGCGGTCATACACTTTCCAACGCCAAGCCAAAAATAATTATTCAATCAGATTGAGAAATGGGGAGTAAGGAGGCAAGTATACAACTGTGACGTTATTGTGGTTGGTGAACCAGTCCCTGACCAGAGCAGCCCGGTGTAAACTAACATTATCCCAGATGACCACAAACCTGTGCTGCTCTGGTCCGTCCTGTACAGCTGCATTATGTAGTGCATCTCGAAATATGATCATGTGTTGCAGTATTGTAGGGACCCAGGGTACCATGGTGATGGAGAACGCCTTGCAGACTAATGGCGGCACACAAGGTGATATTTCCCCCCTGCTGCCCAGGGACATTCACAATGGCTCTTTGTCCTATAACATGTCGGCCCCTTGTCCTATAACATGTCGGCCCCTTGTCCTATAACATGTCGGCCCCGACGCCTGGTTTTAGCTAGATTGAATCCAGCTTCATCAATGGAAATGAACTCATGAGGCTGTGCAGCTGCATCAAAGTCCAGGACTCTCTGTAACAGAAAATACATACACTGTACTGTGAATATGGTGTAACTCAAAACACAGGACTACAATGTCTACATTTTCACACAAGGATGGGGCGGGGGGCGGGTTGAGTCAGACACATTCAGTCAAAACTACAAGCTACAGGCAAGGTAGGTGCCCCCACAGACAACCCCCCCCCCCCAGAATGACTGCTATGTCTGAATGTATCTATGCAGTGCCAATAGGACACAATCTACTGCCATTACTGTATTACAGTATAGTACAGTGACACTTACTTGCACATAGTCTTAGCGAAGGTCTTTGACTCTAACGCTGTTCCTCTCAAATAGAACCCTGGACATCGAACGCTGTTCTTCTCAAATAGAACCCTGGACATCGAACGCTGTTCCTCTCAAATAGAACCCTGGACATCGAACGCTGTTCTTCTCAAATAGAACCCTGGACATCGAACGCTGTTCCTCTCAAATAGAACCCTGGACATCGAACGCTGTTCTTCTCAAATAGAACCCTGGACATCGAACGCTGTTCTTCTCAAATAGAACCCTGGACATCGAACGCTGTTCTTCTCAAATAGAACCCTGGACATCGAACGCTGTTCCTCTCAAATAGAACCCTGGACATCGAACGCTATTCCTCTCAAATAGAACCCTGGACATCAAACGCTGTTCCTCTCAAATAGAACCCTGGACATCGAACGCTGTTCCTCTCAAATAGAACCCTGGACATCGAACGCTGTTCCTCTCAAATAGAACCCTGGACATCGAACACTGTTCCTCTCAAATGGAACCCTGGACATCGAACGCTGTTCCTCTCAAATAGAACCCTGGACATCGAACACTGTTCTTCTCAAATAGAACCCTGGACATCGAACGCTGTTCCTCTCAAATAGAACCCTGGACATCGAACGCTGTTCCTCTCAAATAGAACCCTGGACATCGAACGCTGTTCCTCTCAAATGGAACCCTGGACATCGAACGCTGTTCCTCTCAAATAGAACCCTGGACATCGAACGCTGTTCCTCTCAAATAGAACCCTGGACATCGAACGCTGTTCCTCTCAAATAGAACCCTGGACATCGAACGCTGTTCCTCTCAAATAGAACCCTGGACATCGAACACTGTTCCTCTCAAATAGAACCCTGGACATCAAACGCTGCTCCTCTCAAATAGAACCTTGGACATCGAACGCTGTTCCTCTCAAATAGAACCCTGGACATCGAACGCTGTTCCTCTCAAATAGAACCCTGGACATCGAACGCTGTTCCTCTCAAATGGAACCCTGGACATCGAACGCTGTTCCTCTCAAATGGAACCCTGGACATCGAACGCTGTTCCTCTCAAATGGAACCCTGGACATCGAACGCTGTTCCTCTCAAATAGAACCCTGGACATCGAACGCTGTTCCTCTCAAATAGAACCCTGGACATCGAACGCTGTTCCTCTCAAATAGAACCCTGGACATCGAACACTGTTCCTCTCAAATGGAACCCTGGACATCGAACGCTGTTCCTCTCAAATGGAACCCTGGACATCGAACGCTGTTCCTCTCAAATGGAACCCTGGACATCGAACGCTGTTCCTCTCAAATAGAACCCTGGACATCGAACACTGTTCCTCTCAAATAGAACCTTGGACATCAAACGCTGTTCCTCTCAAATAGAACCCTGGACAGCTGCTTCATCGTAAGTTGGTGTTGACGCAAGATGTGGCAGAGTGTCGACATACTGACACGGTTGATATTATGGAATGTTGTGTGATCTGCAATGATTTGCTCTCATAGTTGATGTAGGCGGATGGTGTTGTTTGCCAACACTAGATTGACAACGGCCAGTTCCTGTTCATGGTGAACAGACGTTGCCTTCCACCCTCAGGAGGTCATCTGGCAGTTCTGTAGAAAATGCAAGAATATGATGTCATTGGTTAGGTTCTTTATCACATACTGTACTGAGTAACATCACAACTGTATTACATGTACTTCACAGCACTATACCTATTTTTATGTTCACTGAGGAGCATAGACTTAATATTGTAGGACTACATTGTATTGTACTGCGATGCAGAATGATGTGCAACAATTACATAGGTACAGTCTAGTGTAGAAAGTTGAAGACATACCTGTTCTCCAGTCTAAATGTCCGTATTCTGGATGCTACCGTGTAGCGACTCAGGTTGGGCTGGACTCTCTGCCTCCCTCATCGTCAGGCCATGATTTATGACATGGTCCACCAAAGTGGCCCTAATGTCGTCAGAAATATGTCTCCGTCTATTGCCTGGTCCCCTTCTTTGTTCTTGTTCTCGTCCTCTCGCTCCCACTGCCTCCACGTTTGTTAAGTTCTCACAAAAGAGGTGATCTTACCTGAGGTCTATTTGTAGTGGTAAGGCTCAGACTAATTGGTGTTCAATTACTGTAGAAGTGTTTTCATGTGTGTGTGGGTGTTGCCAATTTCAGGAATGTTTTGCATTTTGAATAGAAGTGTTTTCCCAATGATTGCAAGAGATTTCCTTCTTGAACAAAGTGTCTCATGTAAGAAACAGTGTGTAGTGTTTTGTAAGGTGTGTTGCAGAATTGCAAGAAAAGTGTAAAGCAGAAAATGTGTTTGTACTTTTGGTACCTTTGTTTAAGGCATGGTTACAAAAGTTAAGGTTTTGATGCTTTTGTCTAAGCATTCACTATCGGTGTGGAAGCAATCGGCAAAAAGTGTAAACAGACTAACTGGTACATGATTCACTGGACTTAAAGCAACAGAACACAGACCAATATCATAATATGGTCCTTAAGCTAAGCCTTTTACCCAAAGGAACACATATGCCTACAATCAGATTCATAGTCAGTGAATATGTATTCTGCATACTGTGTGTATATGTTAGAATGTGCAGCTGTGACGGTCAGTGGTCATGTGTGTTTGGAGGGAGAGGACAGAAAGCCTTTCATCTAGCCTCTTTGATAGCTGCCATATTGGTCACAACAAAGACTGATACATGTCAAGCGACAGGTGTGAGAGGGATTCACAAAGCACAGCCCTGTGTGATTGATTGATACACAGAGTGCTGCCAGACAGTTACCAGAGAAGGAACTGATCTGATTGTAAGTGTGTGTAACCCAGCACCATGTAAGCTCTCCCAGTAACACCTTACCCCGCCTGAATCCAAAATGGCACACTATTCCCTATCTAGGGCACTACTTTTGACCAAGGCCCGAGTAGCGCACTATATAGGCCATAGTGTTCCATTTCGGATGCAGCCCCTCACTTGACACCCTGCTCTGCTTCTCTGGATGTCCTGAAGGAAAGTCATGCCTATTATCCTGTCCTGTCCTACTTACACCACTACCCAGGCCTCAGGTTTCCTGGCCCTCTCTGACCTGATTGTTTTCTAACATGGTCCTGTCTTATCTTTCTCTCTGGACCGAACTACATTATATATAACAGTGCTGGAAAACCTTGGTAGAGCATAGGTGGAGTAGGCAGTTTGGTGCTCATTTGAATTTCCTTTCTTTTTTGTTTTTAGACCAATGCCTACTTATATAAGGCACTTATATGAACTGAGTTACAAAGTGCATTTCAACATCTTGATACAGTTTTTAACAACAGTATAAACACATAAAATACATAACAATGAATACTTGTGATACGCACATGTCTCCAGGAGCCTCAGGTTTGATCCACACAGCCAGGGTGAAGGAGCCCAGATGTCCCTGACTCTGAAAGGGAGGAGAGGCCACGCATCCTCCCTTGGTCCAACGGAATATCACACTCCTGCTGGATCCATCCCCTTCTCTAACCCCCTCTCCCCCTGTTCCTGCCCGGGAGCGAGGATCCAGCCCGTCCTGGGTGACACAGGTGCCCCAGTGTGCGGGAAGCAGTAGGGGTGCATGGGGTGGGGTGGAAGAACGGTAGGGGCACTCCTGGTTGCAGAACGCCTGGCTGCAGTTGTGGAGCTCCTCCAGGGAGGTGGGGCTGTGGCAGTAAGTGGTGCGCTCGGGAGTGCCGCAGCTGGAGCGGGCAGGAGAAAGGGTGACGGGCTTGTGGGCTCCGATGTTTTCCAGCCGGGGGAAGTGACCCTTAGAGGTCGCAGGGTCAAAGATGAGGCAGAGGACCAGGATGTAGAGCCAGAGCGAGGATCGGATTCCTTGTCCGCTTTTTCTCTCCACTTTCCACACACATCTTCCCTCTCTTTCTCTTCCCATTCTGTACTCTGTCGCCCCTCTCAAACAGGCCTCACTTCCCCCTCTCTCCCTTTTTACCCCTCTCTCCTGCCTTTCTCTGTTCTCTCCTTTCATCTCTCTTCTCCCTCTAACCCCTTTTTTTCCTCTCACCCCTCTCTCTGTCATCCCCTCTTTCAGTGAGGTCCAGCTCCGTCCGTTTGGCCTGGCAGCCGCCTGAAGCTGAGTCGTTGAATAAGTCATGATGGTCACAGTGCTGGAGGTGACATTTTACAGACCACTGCCTTGGGTAAGGCAGCGCAGCTTAACACACACACACACACAACCAAATCCTTCACATGATAGCTTGGATTTCACCCCAACGCATACCTGGAGAGAAATATGGAGGAGAGAGAGAGAGAGAGAGAGAGAGAGAGAGAGAGAGAGAGAGAGAGGAGTCAGACATAAAACGAATCTAGGGGGACATGTCATGCAGGCTAGTGCCTGCCCAAGGCTATTATGTTTCGTTTGATCGAGGGAAAGCTAAACAGATACGGAACATTTCCTTTCTGCCTGCTTTTGAATTGAACAAAGTGTCCTTTTTGCAGGGGTATCTAGGGATTTCTTGGGTTATCTCTGTGATCCTCAAATGTCCTGTTTCTCAGAGTTTTGGGGAAATTGGGGCTTGGGGGGTTAGGTAAAACTGATATTAAGAGGTTAACATTAACTAGCTACAATATTTGCAACTTTAGTGCCATCTCTTTCTGATTGTGCAGAGGGTTTAATGGTGAATGACTTAGTCATTGACAGCTGTCTACCGAACAGCAACGTGGTTGTCTATAAGTAGCCTAAATATATTCAGCAAATGTTACAATAGTCAACAAATATGTCAAACTAAACCAAGCACAAACTCGTAATTTGCTTTGCTGTTTGCCTCAGTGGCAGGTTTATCGAAGCTACGCTGCTTGCGCACTGGCTACAACGTGCAACAAGTTGCTGTCCAATAAACTAACACACAGTCACAGTTCCTTGATTAAATAAGCTAATACAACAATGTTTGTTTTTAAACAATAAAGTATTATATCATTTTTACATTTAAATATAGAAAACTCGATTTATGTCAGCGAGTTTGTCCCTAGTCTTACCTCACAGTCTGGAGGCGTGTGGTGGACATTCCACCCTTCTCGCATAAAGCTGATTACAGCGAGCTGCCATCTGGACAGCACGCCGCTCTAGACACAAAACAAAGCAGCAACGAGGAACTTGTCAGCAACAAAACAAAAACACAACAGTGTCATCCAATGCGTTTACCAACTACAGCGACACAATCGCCGCTCGGCATATCTTTGACAAAGCCCCGACATAGCTGACGACAGTCTAATGTATGCAAGTCCGATAATTACCGATGCCTGTAGCTGAGGAGCGATGACTAGTATTCTATTACCCTCCCAATGCGCGAGTGATCCGTCTGGGTTTAACAAGTGGCTCTCGTCTCCTTGCGTAGGAAGAAACGCTACCCGTGGTCGCCATAGCAACCCTGGTATGGACACGACAGACAGACAGTGCATTCAGGTGCTGAAGCCCGGAGGGACAGAAGAGAGGGGCAGTAGATTATAACATAACACGGAAGAGAGGGATTTGAGGGAGACTATCTAATGTTTATCATTGTACCACCACTATATAACTCACCATTGTTTTTTTAGGTCTTTATCTACTCAGCATAAATTAATACATTAAAATACTAATTGAAAGAAGGGATATGAAATTGGGATCTTACTCAAAGCTTATGTGAAAGGCCAGTGGCGATTTTAGCATGCAAATCTTGGTGTGGCAAACTAAAACATTTGTTTTATGCATGCCAGCAAAGCCACTACACAACACAACACTAAACAATACATTAATTGCACTATAACAGTGACAAATAGTTGCTACAAACTGTTAGGGCCTACATAAAGTTGTCCCAACAGCAGTGCTTTCTTTTTAGCACTATGGAGTGAATCCTTACCACTGCTACACCTGGCTATCAGCGGAGCCTTGTCTGGCAGCGAAACAGTTTATTCAGCATCATTTACTGCCTTTACTGCCTAGCTGATATGGCTGACCTGCTTAAACAAATGTGGTTTCTACTGACAACTGAGATGTACAAACTATGGCATAAGGGAACGATGAATGGATAAGAGGCAATCCGTGGGCCTCCCGAGTGGCGCAGCGATCTAAGGCACTGCATCGCAGTGCTTGAGGCGTCACTACAGACCCGGGTTCGATCCCAGGTTATGTCGCAATCGGCCACAACCAGTAGACCCGTGAGACAGTGTACATTTGGCCCAGCGTAGTCCGGATTTGGGGAGGCTTTGGCCGGCCGGGATGTCCTTGTCCGATTGCTCTCTAGCGACTCGTTGTGGCAGGCCAGGCGCATGCACGGTGACTTTGGTCTCCAGTTGTACATTGTTTCCTCCGCCACATTGGTGCGGCTGGCATCCGGGTTAAGGGAGCAGTGTGTCAAGAAGCAGTGCGGGGTGCAGTGTTGGGTTTCGGAGTATGCATGGCTCTCGACCTTCGCCTATCCCAAGTCCGTACAGGAGTTGCAGCGATTGGACAAGACTGTAACTACAAATTGGATATCACGAAATTGAGGCAATCTGTAATTTCGATTAAGACATTTTGATTAAGCGAGCTAAGACGTAGTTAATATTAGACGTAGTTAATATGACTATTTGTTCAGCACTTTTGAAATGTACAGCGACAGAATTCAGAACATGGGCCGTTCTTACAGTATTCTCCCTGTACACCAAGTCAGAACCATAGGATAAATAAAGCGGGCATATAAGCAGACGATGCTTAAACAAATCTTACAATGTTCAATGATGACATTTCTCTAAAACAGGCTATATGCTACATGCGCACCGCCAAGTCAGAACAGTAGGCTAAGTTATGAGGGGGAAAGATACTAAATTATTAGGGTGAGGCACTACTTACAGCTTACTACACAACATATCTCCCTGACATATTACATAATTTATGCAGCAGCATACAATACATTTTTGGACTCACTGCTGTGCTGTGCTCAATTGAACAGAAAGGTGGTGCGGCGGTCGTTCTTGGGTGCAATTTTTGTCATGAAACATTGTCATCAATGTCTGGCATTCTCTGGATTTATGATGCTTTGAAGACAACTGGGCACTCTGAAAAAAACACGTTCAATCATGACGTCAGTGCTCTTCAGTTCGGAGCTCTAGAAAGAGGCCTGAGTTCCCGACTTGGAATTCCAAGTTGGATGACCGTTCAAAATGTATTTTCCCAGTCTGAGCTAGTTTTTTTCAGTTTCCAGTTGTCTTGAACTCATTGAAGTCTGAGATTTCCCAGTTTCCAGTTGTTTTGCTTTTAGCCACTGATTCCTTCCATACCACTCATTATTGAATTTGCGATTTCCATCTTGTTGTGTAATGTTTATTCCCATTGGCCGATCAGCACCGATAGGTTTTATCTATAATTTCACTTCATAAGCATTTTCCAGTAGATTGTCGACGTGATTCATAATGATGACTGCTTGTCTAGCTTGATAGCTAAGATTTTTAAAGTATGACATGTTGACATGATCAGTCCAATTAAAGCTAAGGTAGATATAACGTGATTTGACATCATTTGATCTGTGGCCAGTGACCTTGAGCCTTCTTGGATGGGCACTTCTAATGTAACTCTATGGCAGCACCCAAGGAGGCTTGAACTTTCTAGCTCTCCCTGTAGATTTTGCAGTGATGTAGTGTCCCCATGAGTGACAGAACACTGAGCCAATCACAGCGCAACTAGAGAAGATTACCAACCCCTACGCTCTGTATTTCCCTCCACCACAGAAAGCACTGAGCTAGGCTGAAACACCTGCATTTTGGAGCTGCCTTACACAAGAAAGCAAAAAATAGACCATGTTTGTTTGTGGCTTTATTAACTCAATATGATTATTTTTTTAACGTTGTCTGCAAACTGATATGTAACATGTATTAATGCAAAAAGAACATGCAAAGCAGGCCATGAATGACAGGTTGCCACTGTGAAAGGCATATACTGTATGCTCAATTAGTGGTTTAGGAATAGTGGGAATGATGCCCACATCATTGGGAAGCTCACTGACTGTAGCCTGACTGAGAAAGCTTTCCTTGAGACAGGCTACCTCTGGGTGCCTGAAACCAACCTTCATCATTCATACCTATAGTAGCCTATAATATTTGATATGGTCATTTAACTCTTCATAAAATAATTGACACAGAAAACAATGTATTACAGCATTGCCAACATTCCTGTTGTCCAAATGATAATTGCCCATCAGAAACTCTGCCTATTTCTTTCAAACGGAATTTCAGCGCTTGTCTCTGCTTATATGCAGTAGCTTGTGGAAGCAACAAGGCAGCCGCATGAGAACGGTTGAACATTATGCATTCAAAATATGTAAACAAGTCTAAAAAGGCCCCTTATATTTCCAGACAAGTTTGTTATCAGCTAATCGCATTTGAACAGCTGCAATTTCTTTTGTGAACAAAGGCAGTCTAACTAGTTTTTAATTAAGTACTACTAATGACCTTAAGAAGATTACTGCACTCGCCTAATAATCAATACCATGCAGGGTAGGCGGCTAGGGGCTCAGCCAAGGGGGAGGGAGGGAAGGAGGCCCTAGCTATTAATATATTACATCCACGGGGCCTCCCTCCCTCCTAATTCCTCTCTTCCTTCCTCTCCATCCTCCTCTACCTCTCCCTTTTCTTCCTCCCTCCTATCCTCATCCCCCTCTCCTTTTCCTCCACTTCCATGCGTAAATGTAGGATCCTGAAGGCGCATGTCCTAACCAACTTGTCACTGAGTTAAAATACTAACTCAATTGGCCCTTATTGGAGAGATATTTTTTCAATAGGAAATTTGTTCATATCAGCCCATTCATATTGTAATTGTGAATTATTATTGTCATATATTACATGGTTGGAGCTAACACTGATTTTAAGCATGATCTGACTAAACACACTGATTTTCATTAGCTATATGATATTTCAATATTTCACCAAATCATCTTTCTGCGAGTAGGCCTAATACCATCAGAGTAATACTGTAATGCAGCCCTAATGTAGCCTATCAGTTCCATTCCTTTCAAAATCAACATGAATATACATGAATATCATTTGCTGGATGCTGATTAAGAGAAGTGGAATAAATTGATGGCCTCATTTTATCCAAACGCAATATTAGTCAGGCCTATGGAAATGTTAAACGTTCCACGGCACCTTTATCTACTCCCTGATAGCGTGCCACTGAATTAGACATCAGGCTGGGATTTGGCTGCCATTGATTTTCTAAGGCCCACGGTATGTCAGTCTGTCAGTCCATCAGTCAGTGTTCCATCCAGTAGGGATGCTGAGGGAGGGGAATGGGATTGTATTAGCATTATCTACACCATGGTCCATGGAGATAGGAACCAAATCATCCCCCATGGTCCATGGAGATAGGAACCAAATCATCCCCCATGGTCCATGGAGATAGGAACCAAATCATCCCCCATGGTCCATGGAGATAGGAACCAAATCATCCCCCATGGTCCATGGAGATAGGAACCAAATCATCCCCCATGGTCCATGGAGATAGGAACCAAATCATCCCCCATGGTCCATGGAGATAGGAACCAAATCATCCCCCATGGTCCATGGAGATAGGAACCAAATCATCCTCCATGGTCCATGGAGATAGGAACCAAATCATCCCCCATGGTCCATGGAGATAGGAACCAAATCATCCCCCATGGTCCATGGAGATAGGAATCAAATCATCCCCCATGGTCCATGGAGATAGGAACCAAATCATCCCCCATGTTCCATGGAGATAGGAACCAAATCATCCTCCATGGTCCATGGAGATAGGAACCAAATCATCCCCCATGGTCCATGGAGATAGGAACCAAATCATCCTCCATGGTCCATGGAGATAGGAACCAAATCATCCCCCATGGTCCATGGAGATAGGAACCAAATCATCCTCCATGGTCCATGGAGATAGGAACCAAATCATCCCCCATGGTCCATGGAGATAGGAACCAAATCATCCCCCATGGTCCATGGAGATAGGAACCAAATCATCCTCCATGGTCCATGGAGATAGGAACCAAATCATCCCCCATGGTCCATGGAGATAGGAACCAAATCATCCTCCATGGTCCATGGAGATAGGAACCAAATCATCCCCCATGGTCCATGGAGATAGGAACCAAATCATCCCCCATGGTCCATGGAGATAGGAACCAAATCATCCCCCATGGTCCATGGAGATAGGAACCAAATCATCCCCCATGGTCCATGGAGATAGGAACCAAATCAGCCTTGTGTTTGCATTAGCCCTTATTCTGCTTATCCCCACCTTTCCTCTCCTCTTATTTTATCTTTTTTTTACCTCTTAGTCTTGTTTTTTTCATCATCCACTTCTGCTCTACTCTACTGTTTGCTAGCTCTCCTTTCTTTTATCCTGTTATTTCCTAACTTGTACAATTACAAATCCATTTCCACACTATGACTGCATTTCTAAGCAATTATAAACATTTACATTGGCTTATTCATGAAAGCTATTATTAAAGGCCCAATGCAGCCATGTTTATATCAATATCATATAATTTCTGGGTAACAATTCAGTCCTTTACTGTAGTTTTCCATTAAAATGTACAAAAATAGGTTTTCATCAAAAAACTATTTCTCAAGCAACATTTTTTCTAGGATATTCTGGGAGTGGGGAGGGGTAAACTGAAAACTAGCTGTTATTGGCAAAGAGATTTGGAACTCTGTTATTGGTCTAACAAATGTACCGCCTGTAGATGTCACCAGGCAATCCGAAACTCCCGCCCATGCAAACCTGCTGATTAGAAGGTCCTGTGTAGATTGTATTTTCAACCAGCAACTATCAGGAAATAACACTGATTAAAAAAACATCTACCTTTTACAGTGTTTGTTTCATCAACTGTTGTACAATATGATACAAAACACAGGGCAGAAATGAATTTGAACTGCACTGGGCCTTTAAGTTTAAACCAATTTATTTAAAGACCTACTGTTTTAATCTACATTTCCAACAAAACAATGCATGAATGTAACTCCTATACCCATGGTGATTTAATAATATCAGAGTCAGTGTGTCCAGAATGTCTGTGTGTTCTCAGTGTTGTATTAGAGATCAGACGTTCAACCCCAGGCCCATGCCCAGCAATCCCCCTCCTGCTGAGTTTCCATTGGACCGAATTAACCCCCCACCTCCACACCCTGCACACACTGTCTACATTAACCTGCTGGTGAAAGTGCAAGGCGGCCATTCCTTCACACAGGCAGGCTCTCTGACTCACAGTTCTCCCTCCCAGGCTGTCAGCGTTACAGGAAAATTTAAACACAGCCATGTGACTCTGAAGTCCACTGTAGTTATCTCAGCTTTGTGAAGTTCTCAGGCTTTTCTCAGGCTAGGCTGTTTCCACTGTCTAAGCTGTTCTGTCAGATTGTGCAATTACTAAATTACGAGTTTATTATATTGTATTATGTGTTACAATACATTATGGGTTTTATAATAGGAAAATATTACATTCAGACACAAAATTAGAGCACCTTATACAGAGACGTCTCCCAGCAATTCTGATTCTGTATTATGAGAAATTGCGCTATTAATTGTTTACTTTCCCTTGGAGCTCTATCCACAGTAATCTACCACCATTCATTATAGGGCCATGTATCAGTGTCAGTAGCTATATGGCCTACAGATACACTCCTGTCCTTAATGAAACACTGTAAAACGGATAGTCTCACAATTACAATTTAGCAGACACTCTTATCCAGAGAGACTTACAGTAAGTGCATCATATAGGGGAGCTGGTTCGAGCCTATCTACTGGTTGGCTATGGCGGTGTCTGATGTTGTATAGGCCCCTAGTGAAGGGTTTAAAGTACCACTAATTCACTTGACAATGACACACCATACTATTTATAAAAGTGCACTAACTAAATTAATGGCCCATCGAATGGAGAGTAAAACATTTAAGTGCAAATAAACGCTGGCGGTGTGACCCTCTTACGTTCGCTAACTCAGCCCCACGGCCATACTATCCATTTCATCCCTGAGAGAGAAAGAGAGAGACGGAGAGAGAGAGAGAGAGAGGGACTGAGAGAGAGAGAGAGAATGGAGAGGGAGAGGGAGAGAGAGAGAGAGAGAGAGAGAGAGAGAGAGAGAGAGAGAGAGAGAGAGAGAGAGAGAGAGAGAGAGAGAGAGAGAGAGAGAGAGAGAGAGAGAGACGGTAGAAAACGGTGAAAAAGCCTTTTACTCTAAAGTCCATTAATTACCACTGAGTGATCTACTAGTTAACATTTCAGTGTTAAGTAGTCCTTCACTTTCCCTGAGGCTTTTCCCCGAGTCAGCCACAAACCATTATAGCCTTCAGGGAGCGAGTGATGGAGGGAAAAAGGGAAGAATGATAGGGGGAATGAAGAAAGGAATGATAGAGATATATAAAAGGGAATGACAGAGTGATGAAGGTGGGGTATGCGATGGAATTGATATTTGAAAAGAAAAAGGAACAAATCATAGAGAATATGATGTGATGGAATGTGATACTATTTAAAGTGGCTATCAGCAGTTGAAACAATAACAAAGCATGGGGCAGGAGAAATGTAACCTCTCAAATTCAAAGACAGAGTTATGGATGCAAGGACTGACAATCCGTGATGTCAAAATGATAGTTTTTCAGGCTATACAGCGTTTATTTTCATTTACTTTGTTCACAAATATTGGAGAGTCAAACAGGCTTGCAGTATACAGTGCATTAGGACAGTATTTACACCCCTTCACTTTTAACACATTGTGTTACGTTACAGCCGTATTCTGAAATGAACTAAATAAAAAAATCCTCATCAATCTACACACAATACCCATAATGACAAAGCAAAAACGCACACACCTGTCTATATAAAGTCCCACAGTTGACAGCGCATGTCAGAGCAAAAACCAAGCCATGAGGTCGAAGGAACTGTCTGTAGAGCACCGAGACAGGGTTGTATCGAGGCACAGATCTGGGGAAGGGTACCAAAACATTTCTGCAGCATTGAAGGTCCCCAAGAACACAGTGGTCTTCATCATTCTTAAATGGAAGAAGTTTGGAACCATCAAGACTCTTCCTAGAGCTGGCCACCCGGCCAAACTGAGCAATCGAGGGAGAAGGTTCTCCCATCTCCACAGAGGAACTCTGGAACTCTGTCAGAGGGACCATCAGGTTCGAACATCGAACATCACTGGAGAGACCTGAAAATAGCTGTGCAGCGACACTCCCCATCCAACCTGACAGAGCTTGAGAGGATCTGCAGAGAAGAATGGGAGAAACTCTCCAAATACAGATGTGCCAAGCTTGTAGCGTCATACCAAAGAAGACTCAGGGTGACCAATAACCTGAGTTCCAGAGTTCCTCTGTGGAGATGGGAGAACATTCCAGAAGGACAACATTCTCTGCAGCACTCTACCAATCAGGCCTTTATGGTAGAGTGGCCAGACGGAAACCACTCCTCAGTTAAATGCACATAACAACCCTCTTGGAGTTTGCCAAAAGGCACCTAAAGGACTCAGACCATGAGAAACAAGATTCTATGGTCTGATGAAACCAAGATTGAACTCTTTGGCCTGAATGCCAAGCATCATGTCTGGAGGAAACCTGGCACCGCTCATCACCTGATCAATACCATCCCTACTGTGAAACATGGTTGGGCAGCATCATGCCGTGAGGATGTTTTTCAGTGGCAGGGACTGGGAGACTAGTCAGGATCGAGGGAAAGATGAATGGAGCAAAGTACAGAGAGATCCTTGATGAAAACCTGCTCCAGAGCGCTCATGACCTGGGACGAAGGTTCACCTTCCAACAGGACAACGACCCTAAGCACACAGCCAAGACCACGCAACAGTGGCTTCGAGACAAGTCTCTGAATGTCCTTGAGTGGCCCAGCCAGAGCCCGGATTTGAACCCGATCGAACATCACTGGAGAGACCTGAAAATAGCTGTGCAGCGACACTCCCCCTCCAACCTGACAGAGCTTGAGAGGATCTGCAGAGAAGAATGGGAGAAACTCTCCAAATACAGATGTGCCAAGCTTGTAGCGTCATACCAAAGAAGACTCAAGTCTGTAATCGCTGCCAAAGGTGCTTCAACAAAGTACTGAGTAAAAATATATATTATATTTTTGTTTTTTATACATTTAAATACATTATTTAAAATGTTTTTTGAAACTGTTATTACTTTCTCATTTTGGGCTATTGTGTGTAGATTGATGAGGAAAAAATACTATATTTAATCAATTTTAGAATAATGCTGTAATGTAAGAAAATGTGGAAAAACCCCTCATTCAACATTCAACTTTTTCACTCCGGACGCTTTATCTGGACATGGTTCGTCAACACCTTCAACAGCCGAAGCTAAGTAGTAACATTAACATGATGTCTTCTAATTGCAGTCGCTGTACTCATAATATACAGGAGAACGATCGCCTTACGGCGAGAATAGCTGTGCTACAAGCCCAGCTTCAGACGCAATCGTTAGGCAAGGGTAATTTCAGTGTAGGAAAGGAAGAAACAGCGTCTGTGCCACCAGTAAGTACAGATAGTAACGTTAGTATAAATCCCCCCGCACAGTCCCCGCAGCCGGACAACTTTCTCATGGCTTCTGGAGGGAAATGCTGTTGGAATGCTCAACCGGTGTCGCTCATTCAGCCGACAGAAACTTTCAACCGGTTCTCCCCATTATGTAGCGAGTCGGAGTCTGAGTCTGAGTCTTCTCTTGTCTCTACTCCTCCCGTTACGGGGTCTGAGACGCCGAAGGCTCCCACCATTAGCTCTGACAAATTGAAAACCCTAGTCATTGGCGACTCCATTACCCGCAGTATTAGACTTAAAGCGAATCACCCAGCGATCATACACTGTTTACCAGGGGGCAGGGCTACCGACGTTAAGGCTAATCTAAAGATGGTGCTGGCTAAAGCTAAATCTGGCGAGTGTAGAGAGTATAGAGATATTGTTATCCACGTCGGCACCAACGATGTTAGGATGAAACAGTCAGAGGTCACCAAGTGCAACATAGCTTCAGCGTGTAAATCAGCTAGAAAGATGTGTCGGCATCGAGTAATTGTCTCTGGCCCCCTCCCAGTTAGGGGGAGTGACGAGCTCTACAGCAGAGTCTCAGCACTCAATCGCTGGTTGAAAACTGTTTTCTGCCCCTCCCAAAAGATAGAATTTGTAGATAATTGGCCCTCTTTCTGGGACTCACCCACAAACAGGACCAAGCCTGACCTGCTGAGGAGTGACGGACTCCATCCTAGCTGGAGGGGTGCTCTCATCTTATCTACCAACATAGATAGGGCTCTAACTCCTCTAGCCCCACAATGAAATAGGGTGCAGGCCAGGCAGCAGGCTGTTAGCCAACCTGCCAGCTTAGTGGAGTCTGCCAATAGCACAGTCAGTGTAGTCAGCTCAGCCATACCCATTGAGACTGTGTCTGTGCCTCGACCTAGGTTGGGCAAAACTAAACATGGCGGTGTTCGCCTTAGCAATCTTATTAGGATAAAGACCTCCTCCATTCCTGCCATTATTGAAAGAGATCGTGATACCTCACATCTCAAAATAGGGTTACTTAATGTTAGATCCCTCACTTCAAAGGCAGTCATAGTCAATGAACTAATCACTGATCATAATCTTGATGTGATTGGCCTGACTGAAACATGGCTTAAGCCTGATGAATTTACTGTGTTAAATGAGGCCTCACCTCCTGGTTACACTAGTGACCATATCCCCCGTGCATCCCGCAAAGGCGGAGGTGTTGCTAACATTTACGATAGCAAATTTCAATTTACAAAAAAAAAAATGCCGTTTTCGTCTTTTGAGCTTCTAGTCATGAAATCTATGCAGCCTACTCAATCACTTTTTATAGCTACTGTTTACAGGCCTCCTGGGCCATATACAGCGTTCCTCTCTGAGTTTCCTGAATTCCTATCAGACCTTGTAGTCATAGCAGATCATATTCTAATTTTTGGTGATTTTAATATTCACATGGAGAAGTCCACAGACCCACTCCAAAAGTCTTTCGGAGCCATTATCGACTCAGTGGGTTTTGTCCAACATGTCTCTGGACCTACTCACTGCCACAGTCATACTCTGGACCTAGTTTTGTCCCATGGAATAAATGTTGTAGATCTTAATGTTTTTCCTCATAATCCTGGACTATCGGACCACCATTTTATTACGTTTGCAATCGCAACAAATAATCTGCTCAGACCCCAACCAAGGAGCATCAAAAGTCGTGCTATAAATTCTCAGACAACACAAAAATTCCTTGATGCCCTTCCAGACTCCTTCTGCCTACCCAAGGACGTCAGAGGACAAAAATCAGTTAACCACCTAACTGAGGAACTCAATTTAACCTTGCGCAATACCCTAGATGCAGTTGCACCCCTAAAAACGAAAAACATTTGTCATAAGAAACTAGCTCCCTGGTATACAGAAAATACCCGAGCTTTGAAGCAAGCTTCCAGGAAATTGGAACGGAAATGGCGCCACACCAAACTGGAAGTCTTCCGACTAGCTTGGAAAGACAGTACCGTGCAGTACCGAAGAGCCCTCACTGCTGCTCGATCATCCTACTTTTCCAACTTAATCGAGGAAAATAAGAACAATCCAAAATTTCTTTTTGATACTGTTGCGAAACTAACTAAAAAGCAGCATTCCCCAAGAGAGGATGGCTTTCACTTCAGCAGTAATAAATTCATGAACTTCTTTGAGGAAAAGATCATGACCATTAGAAAGCAAATTACGGACTCCTCTTTGAATCTGCGTATTCCTCCAGGGCTTAGCTGTCCTGGATCTGCACAGCTCTGCGAGGGCCTGGGATCGGGAGAGACACTTAAGTACTATATCTCTTGACACAATGATGAAAATAATCATGGCCTCTAAACCTTCAAGCTGCATACTGGATCCTATTCCTACTTAACTGCTGAAGGAGCTGCTTCCTGTGCTTGGCCCTCCTATGTTGAACATAATAAACAGCTCTCTATCCACCGGATGTGTACCAAACTCACTAAAAGTGGCAGTGATAAAGCCTCTCTTGAAAAAGCCAAACCTTGACCCGGAAAATATAAAAAACTATCGGCCTATATCGAATCTTCCATTCCTCTCAAAGATTTTAGAAAAAGCTGTTGCGCAGCAACTCACTGCCTTTCTGAAGACAAATAATGTATACGAAATGCTTCAGTCTGGTTTTAGACCCCATCATAGCACTGAGACTGCACTTGTGAAGGTGGTAAATGACCTTTTAACCTTTTGTCAATAGGGGGAGCTGTTAGCATTATTTTTTTTTTTACATTTCCAAATTAAACTGCCTCGTACTCAATTCTTGATCGTACAATATGCATATTATTGTTATTATTGGATAGAAAACAGTCTATAGTTTCTATAGGAGTTGAAATTTTGTCTCTGAGTGGTACAGAACAATTTCTACAGCACTTTTCATGACAGGGTTCAGATTTCAGAAATTTTTACCTCTGATCTGGGGTCTGTTTATAAGGCCACAGTGAATGCTATGAAGAAACCGACACTACCTACGTCTTCCTCTGGGTGTCTGTACGTCATCACGTTTTCAATGAACTCTATGGGACGTTCACAGCCATTATAAATGACAAAAATGTACAGAGACCCCTCTTTCTCAACGTGCGCCTCAAGCGTGAAGGCCATCGGACCTGCCTCGTTCCAAATCGTTTTCTAACCAGCAGTATTTCTCCGGTCATGTTTTCAGTCGTTATAGTTGTTAAAAACATCATAAGGTAGTGAATTTTAACCGTTTTATAGCAATTTATATCCGTTTAGTGCGATTCTGAGGAATTTATTTGTCGTGCACTTTCTAGCTTTGGGAACGTTTCGCGGTCTCGGTCGTTGTTAGTGGACATTTCGAAGGACAGAGGACATCTATCGACCAAAAGACGTTTATAACATAGAAAGGATACATTGCCCAAGAATATGATGGAAGATCAGCTCAAAGTAAGCAATATTTAATATGATAAACCGTGTTTCTGTCGAAATATTTTAAACGCATACATCGCCATTTTGTTTGGTATAGCTTCACTTGGCCAACCCTGTATTGAAAAGTAAGGATAATTTTAAAAATGTAAATCAGCGGTTGCATTAAGAACTAATTTGTCTTTCGATTCCTGTCAACCCTGTATTTTTTAGTCAAGTATATGATTAGCTTTTAATTAAACTAGATCACTCTGATAGATGACGTCAGACATATTGAGGCTTGATTTCCTAGTATTTTCATTGTGTAACCACGGTTTTGTATGGCTAAATATGCACCTTTTCGAACAAACTGTATATGTATGTTGTAAAATGATGTTACAGGAGTGTCATCGGAAGAATTCTGAGAAGGTTAGTGAAAAAATTAATATCTTTTGGCGGTGGTTACGTTATAGCGCTCTTTGGCTGGAATCGATGCTCTGGTAACGTTGGAACATGTAGTATGCTAACTTATCGATTTATTGTGTTTTCGCTGAAAAACGCTTAGAAAATCTGAAATATGGTCTGAAATCACAAGAACTGGGTCTTTCCATTGCTATGCTTTGTCTATTTTTATGAAATGTTTTATGATGAGTAAATTGGTCATACACGTTGCTCTATCTAGTAATTCTAGTGGATTTGTGATGGTCGGTGCAATTGTAAACTGTGATTTCTACCTGAAATATGCACTTTTTTCTAACAAAAACTATCCTATACCATGAATATGTTATCAGACTGTCATCTGATGGTTTTTTTTATAGGTTATTGGCTATCAATATCTTAGTTGAGCCGAATTGGTGATAGCACCTGAAGGAGTAAGAAACTGATGGAGTTAGAATAGTGGTGTATTTTGCTAACGTGTTTAGCTAATAGATTTACATATTTTGTCTTCCCTGTAAAACATTTTAAAAATCTGAAATGGTGGCTTTATTCACAAGATCTGTATCTTTCATCTGGTGTCTTGGACTTGTGATTTAATGATATTTAGATGCTACTATCTACTTCTGAAGCTATGCTATCTATGCTAATCAGTGTGTGGGGGGTGGGGGGTGCTCCCGGATCCGGGTTTCTGAGGCAGTAAAAGTTAATGGCGTCAGACCGAGGCTCTGCATCTGTCCTCGTGCTACTAGACCTTAGTGCTGCCTTTGACACCATCGATCACCACATTCTTTTGGAGAGACTGGAAACCCAAATTGGTCTACACGGACAAGTTCTGGCCTGGTTTAGATCTTACCTGTCGGAAAGATATCAGTTTGTCTCTGTGAATGGTCTGTCCTCTGACAAATCAACTGTACATTTCGGTGTTCCTCAAGGTTCCGTTTTAGGACCACTATTGTTTTCACTATATATTTTACCTCTTGGGGATGTTATTCGAAAACATAATGTTAACTTTCACTGCTATGCGGATGACACACAGCTGTACATTTCAATGAAACATGGTGAAGCCCCAAAATTGCCCTCGCTAGAAGCCTGTGTTTCAGACATAAGGAAGTGGATGGCTGAAAACTTTCTACTTTTAAACTCGGACAAAACAGAGATGCTTGTTCTAGGTCCCAAGAAACAAAGAGATCTTCTGTTAAATCTGACAATTCATCTTGATGGTTGTAAAGTCGTCTCAAATAAAACTGTGAAGGACCTCGGCGTTACTCTTGACCCTGATCTCTCTTTTGACGAACATATCAAGACTGTTTCAAGGACAGCTTTTTTCCATCTACGTAACATTGCAAAAATCAGAAATGTTCTGTCCAAAAATGATGCAGAAAAATTAATCCATGCATTTGTTACTTCTAGGTTAGACTACTGCAATGCTCTACTTTCCGGCTACCCGGATAAAGCACTAAATAAACTTCAGTTAGTGCTAAATACGGCTGCTAGAATCCTGACTAGAACCAAGAAATTTGATCATATTACTCCAGTGCTAGCTTCCCTACACTGGCTTCCTGTTAAGGCAAGGGCTGATTTCAAGGTTTTACTGTTAACCTATAAAGCGTTACATGGGCTTGCTCCTACCTATCTTTCCGAGTTGGTCCTGCCGTACATACCAATACGTACGCTACGGTCACAAGACGCAGGCCTCCTAATTGTCCCTAGAATTTCTAAGCAAACAGCGGGAGGCAGGGCTTTCTCCTATAGATCTCCATTTTTATGGAACAGTCTGCCTACCCATGTGAGAGACGCAGACTCGGTCTCAACCTTTAAGTCTTTACTGAAGACTTATCTCTTCAGTAGGTCATATGATTGAGTGTAGTCTGGCCCAGGAGTGTGAAGGTGAACGGAAAGGCTCTGGAGCAACGAACCGCCCTTGCTGTCTCTGCCAGGCCGGTTCCCCTCTCTCCACTGGGATTCTCTGCCTCTAACCCTGTTACAGGGGCTGAGTCACTGGCTTGCTGGTGCTCTTTCATGCCGTCCCTAGGAGGGGTGCGTCACTTGAGTGGGTTGAGTTACTGACGTGATCTTCCTGTCTGGGTTGGCGCCCCCCCTTGGTTTGTGCTGTGGTGGAGACCTTTGTGGGCTATACTCGGCCTTGTCTCAGGATTGTAAGTTGGTGGTTGAGGATTTCCCTCTAGTGGTGCGGGGGCTGTGCTTTGGCAAAGTGGGTGGGGTTATATCCTTCCTATTTGGCCCTGTCCGGGGGTTTCTTCGGATGGGGCCACAGTGTCTCCTGACCGCTCCTGTCTCAGCCTCCAGTATTTATGCTGCAGTAGTTTGTGTCGGGGGGCTAGGGTCAGTTGGTTACCTGGAGTACTTCTCCTGTCTTATCCAGTGTCCTGTGTGAATTTAAGTATGCTCTCTCTAATTCTCTCGTTCTCTCTTTCTCTCTGAGAACCTGAGCCCTAGGACCATACGTCAGGACTACCGGGCATGATGACACCTTGCTGTCCCCAGTCCGCCTGGCCTTGCTGCTATTCCAGTTTCAACTGTTCTGCCTGCGGTTACGGAACCCCTACCTGTCCCAGACCTGCTGTTTTCAACTCTTAATGATCGGCTATGAAAAGCCAACTGAGATTTATTCCTGATTATTATTTGACCATGCTTGTCATTTATGAACATTTTGAAAATCTTGGCTCTCTCTAATTTTCTCCTTCTCTCTTTCTTTCTCTCGGAGGACCTGAGCCCTAGGACCATACGTCGGGACTACCGGCCGTGGTGACTCCTTGCTGTCCCCAGTCCGCCTGGCCTTGCTGCTATTCCAGTTTCAACTGTTCTGCCTGCGGTTATGGAACCCCTACCTGTCCCAGACCTGCTGTTTTCAACTCTTAATGATCGGCTATGAAAAGCCAACTGAGATTTATTCCTGATTATTATTTGACCATGCTTGTCATTTATGGAAATTTTGAAAATCTTGGCTCTCTCTAATTTTCTCCTTCTCTCTTTCTTTCTCTCGGAGGACCTGGGCCCTAGGACCATGCGTCGGGACTGCCGCCCGTGGTGACTCCTTGCTGTCCCCAGTCCGCCTGGCCTTGCTGCTATTCCAGTTTCAGCTGTTCTGCCTGCGGTTATGGAACCGCCACCTGTCCCAGACCTGTTGTTTTTCAACTCTTGATGATCGGCTATGAAAAGCCAACTGAAAATTATTCATGATTATTATTTGACCATGCTTGTCACTTATGAACATTTTTGAACATCTTGGCATAGTTCTGTTATAATCTCCACCCGGCACAGCCAGAAGAGGACTGGCCACCCCTCATAGCCTGGTTCCTCTCTAGGTTTCTTCCTAGGTTTTGGCCTTTCTAGGGAGTTTTTCCTAGCCACCGTGCTTCTACACCTGCATTACTAGCTGTTTGGGGTTTTAGGCTGGGTGTCTGTACAGCACTTCGAGATATTAGCTGATGTACGAAGGGCTATATAAAATAAAATTGATTGATTGATTGAAAAACGCAAGGGGTCTGAATACTTCCTGAATGCACTGAATTTGGGTTCTGACAGTTGAACTAAACCCTTGCCGCATTTATTAAGTTATATTCTTCAAGAATGAAAGGGTACATATCATTCATTTATACGTCCAAAAATGGATGTAGCAATAGCTGATTGCCCTTTTAAAATAGAAAAGTGAGTACTCCATGTTGACAGAGTATAGCAGCAGATAACTGGATACCAAAATGACTGCAATACTCACAACCTTCTAAAGCCCTCAAACTCAACTCCGGACCTCGAAGCCAAACTCAACTCCGGACCTCAAAGCCAAACTCAACTCCGGACCTCGAAGCCAAACTCAACTCCGTACCTCGAAGCCAAACTCAACTCCGGACCTCGAAGCCAAACTCAACTCCGGACCTCGAAGCCAAACTCAACTCCGGACCTCGAAGCCAAACTCAACTCTTGACCTCGAAGCCAAACTCAACTCCGGACCTCGAAGCCAAACTCAACTCTTGACCTCGAAGCCAAACTCAACTCCGGACCTCGAAGCCAAACTCAACTCCGGACCTCGAAGCCAAACTCAACTCCGGACCTCGAAGCCAAACTCAACTCTTGACCTCGAAGCCAAACTCCAGCAGGTTCCAGCAGGTATATTTCACTGGTCATCCCCAAAGCCAGCACCCCCTTTGGCCACCTTTCCTTCCAGTTCTCTGCTGCCAATGACTGGAACGAATTGCAAAAATCGCTAAAGCTGGAGACGTATATTTCCCTCACCAACTTTAAACATCAGCTAGCTTTATTGCCTTACCTCCTCATGCCATTTGCACACACTGTATATAGACTTTCTTTTTTTCTATTGTGTTATTGACTGTACGCTTGTTTATTCCATGTGTAACTCTGTGTTGTTGTTTGTGTCGCACTGCTTTGCTTTATCTTGGCCAGGTCACAGTTGTAAATGAGAACTTGTTCTCAACTAGCCTACCTGGTTAAATAAAGGTGAAATAAAAAAATAAATAACATGCAATCACAATGAATGTATTCAAAACTTCTGAATCAACCCATTTCACAATTTGCAGTTTTAGTGTGCGCATGTCTAGGCCGTACTGCTGTAAAACAACACATTTCACTGCACCTATCTGGTGTTTGTGACAATAAAACAAGTATTTATAAAAATATATATACACTGCTCAAAAAAATTAAGGGAACACTTAAACAACACAATGTAACTCCAAGTCAATCACACTTCTGTGAAATCAAACTGTCCACTTAGGAAGCAACACTGATTGACAATAAATTTCACATGCACTGTCCCCAAAAGTTATTTTTGTAGGTCGGACTGTGTGTGTGTGTGTGTGTGTGTGTGTGTGTGTGTGTGTGTGTGTGTGTGTGTGTGTGTGTGTGTGTGTGTGTGTGTGTGTGTGTGTGTGTGTGTGTGTGTGTGTGTGTGTGTGTGTGTGTGTGTGTGTGTGTGTGTGTGTGTGTGTGTGTGTGTCTAGGGAAGGGTAGCTGTGAAAGCCCATTACCACTGTGTGTGTGTGTGACCAGGCCTGTGAATCTCAGGAGAGGCCTAGCGTTGATACTGAGAGGGAAAATGGCTGCACTCAGTAACAAAACGGCATCAGTGCGAAGCCGCGCACATTAGCACCTCACAGATGACAGCACCCAAAAGAGATATGGCACCCGAGGAGCCTGATCCCAATGGCACTGAAGGGCCAGAAATCACATCCCAGCACAGCGAAACCACCCTGACCCGATACAACACACAGTGAAATCACAAACTGAAGGGCCAGAAATCACATCCCAGCACAGCGAAACCACCCTGACCCGATACAACACACAGTGAAATCACAAACTGAAGGGCCAGAAATCACATCCCAGCACAGCGAAACCACCCTGACCCGATAAAACACACAGTGAAATCACAAACTGAAGTTAATAGGGTTAACTCAAAGCAGCCTGCCTGTATAAGTTCCTTATGTTTTGAGATTTTATGTTATAGGTGTTCCGGGATAGTTTGATTTGTTTAACAGAATACTTTAAATTTGTCTGGTGACATTTGAGTTACACAACTATGTTTGTGGTGTTTTGTAATTTTATTAGGATCCCTATTAGCTGTTGTAATAGCAGCAGCTACTCTTCCTGGGGTCTTACATTTGAGATATGAGGAATATGCTTTTATGGTTCCTTTCTTTATCATTATCTGCTGCTCCCTGCCCCTTTTAGATTTCCTTAGATTCGGCCGGCCTTCCTAGCTCTAATGCATTGGGGGGAAGAGGGAAAGAGAGATGGAAGGAGAGAGGGTGCGTGGAGCGAGACAGAGGTGGAGAGAGAGATGGAGAGAAAGGTGGAGAGAGAGGTGGAGAGAGAGAGAGAGAGATGGGTGGAGAGAGAGAGAGGTGGGTGGAGATAGAGAGGTGGAGAGAGAGATGGAGATAGAGGTGGAGAAAGAGAGAGGTGGAGATAGAGAGATGGGTGGAGAGAGAGAGGTGGAGAGAGAGGTGGGGGGAGAGAGAGAGGTGGAGACAGGTGGAGAGAGAGAGAGGTGGGTGGAGAGAGAGAGGTGGAGAGAAAGATGGAGAGAGAGATGGAGAGAGAGGTGGAGAGAGAGGAGAGAGAGGTGGAGAGAGAGGTGGAGAGAGAGGTGGAGAGAGGTGGAGAGAGAGGTGGAGAGAGAGAGGTGGGTGGAGACAAAGATGGAGAGAGAGGTGGAGAGAGGTGGAGAGAGAGGTGGAGAGAGAGAGAGGTGGGTGGAGACAGAGATGGAGAGAGAGGTGGAGAGAGAGGTGGAGAGAGAGTTGGAGAGAGAGGTGGAGCGAGAGAAGGAGGGAGATAGGAGTAGAGAAATCAAAAGAGAGAAAGAGGATGAGAGAGATAGAGGGGGAGTTAAAACAGTCATTAGAGATGCACAAGAGGTCTTGGGGCGTTCCACAAGGTTAACGACGACGCCACTCAGCAGCTGAAATGCTCAAGTAGCTTTTATTGTATCATAATAATGAATCAATGGTATAAAGATAAAATAAAATAAATGAACTCCGAAGCCAAGCAGTAAAACGTTTGTGCGGCGGCGTTGGCGACAAATAATAAAAAATAAAATAAAAAATCTCTCCAGCACCATTGGGCCCTGCTTGGCTAATATCTACTGATGTCATCTTGTTGAAAAATCTTTGCCTGGAGGTCAGTGCTCCCCGTTTGAAAGGCTTAAACGCTTCTGCTTCAGAACATTAAATATATGCCCACATTACTGCTGCTACGTATTAACAGAGCAGAGCTGGGGACAGAGGGCACATGGCTGAACGTCGGGGGTTTTAGTAGGAAGAGGGAGCGAAATAGTCCAAGCCGAAGAGAAGCAGGAGATGTGGTCGATTGTTTTTGGTGTTAGACCTGCCTTCTTTGTCTTCCTCTTCTCTGGTCTTTCCCTCTCTGTCTCTCTCTCCTGGCGGACGGTGGAGTTTTTAATTTCTCATCTCAGCTCTGTGGTTTATTGACTCTATTGTTCATGGCTGACATGTACTCTTATGTACGCTATTGACGTGAACTGGGATGACATAGGGATATTGCGTGTGTCATAGAGTCACGTGGCCATCCCTCCCAATCTAGTCTCCTTGACTTCCACTACCTTTGTCATTACTATATTAACTGAAGGTAATGTTACCGTGGGAGTATGGGACATCACTGAAACAGAGAGGACAAAGTCAACAACAGAAAGAGTTGAAAGAAAACTCTGAGTAATTCCCACTGTTAGTGTGTGTCCACCAAGTCTTGTTTAGAAGTATATTTGTGTGTGTGTGTGTGTGTGTGTGTGTGTGTGTGTGTGTGTGTGTGTGTGTGTGTGTGTGTGTGTGTGTGTGTGTGTGTGTGTGTGTGTGTGTGTGTGTGTGTGTGTGTGTGTGTGTGTGTGTGTGTGTGTGGTGTGTGTGTGTGTGTGTGTGTGGTAAAGAAGCACACGGTAGCTACAGAAAGGTCAAACCTGGAAGCATGTTTTAATATTGCTCTACCGTTATCCTGAATGGCATGATGGGAGTAACACATCTGAACTGATCGTAGTTACAGAATCATAGGTCTCTCTTTTTGCATTGGACAATATATACAATGTAAAATAAATACATTTACACAAATGGACATATTGTTGGAGCACACTGTATGATACACACGTCACAAAAATATACAGGTAATTGTTAACTGATGTGGAGCACATCTAGAACTACGGACATGTCTCTCACGGCGTCCCAGCAACTCCTGGTCGGAAAGATTTTTCACATCTTTTTTCATCATTTTTATCATATATTATTTTTCCCCCTCCCTCTATATTGTCATACATGTGCATGTCAAACAGCCAGGATATACCCTAAGCACACACGTGGTATGTATAAGTACACCTCGGCATAATTACCTACTTGACTAACACTCACTATTCTCCTTCACTTCTCATAAAAAATAGCAGTTGTTTGTACATGTTCATTTCTTTATTTCGTATCTTCTAATGATAAAATAGTCCAATAGATACAGCATTGATCTAATTCAAACACAAAGTGCAACGTCTGTCCGTCCGTCTGTCTGTTGCACAGTCATATTGCTTTAAATAACAAAATCACGTTGGGAGAATAAAGGCCCTCGCTCGTTATGGATAAATGACTCTCCTCTCTCTATCTTCAATATGATCCATAACAGGTGTTGAAAGATACACAGCAAAACCTCAGCATGATTTAAGATGCTCGAACTACGTGAGTAGGCCAACAATATCTGTGCCGATAATTTACACAAGAGCAGTGTTGTTATGGTAACTTTAATGTTTACTAAGAATATTGAATATTTAATGGTGTAGCTAATATGCATAACCATGTCTTGAGACTGAAAGGTACAATGTTGAAAACTAAGCCTTTGACCTTATTCTATGGCAAGGTTGTGATTATTATTATTATGTTATTATTATGGTTTGGCAGCTATTATTACACATCAAATTCAGCTCAGCTTAAATCACCTCTGAGAGACGGTTGTGTGCTCTTTCAGCTCCTATTATTAGCCAGCACATAGTATTGGTTTGAAAATGGACAAACAGTTTGACAGAAACATCAACTAAAAACAGAAACAGACAGAGAAGAAGAAAACAGCTCTCTCCCAGGAGTTGTGTATGGAAATGATAGACGAGCCAACATGTTTCCCACAACAACTTTGACATTATTGTCTTCCTCATTAGTGAGTATAGAGAATTCAGGCCGCAATACACAACTGCAAATAAAGTCAAACACCACTGAAGTGTTAACCATGTTCAATCTGACACACCAAGCTAGCTGCTCTCGCAAAAATTGTCATTAGATGTTGACATGAAACCACACCTGGCCTTAAAATACAGCTTTAACATTCAGAGCGAGTACATAAGTATCATTTTCCTTTTATCTGCAATTGATTAAACTGGGGCCTGAATTTAGGAAAGTACTTTCAGTTAAATACTTTCTCCAAATCATGCTCTATTCTGTGTGTTTAGCCAATGATGAATAGATGGTACAGTAGTTAACACATAGGAACAAGGAAGAAGAAAAATGAATTAGAAACACACCCCCATTAGTCCTAGAAAATAACAATATTTTAGTCTTTCTTTTTTTCATTGCTTTTAGTAAGCACACAACGTTAACTCCAAAACAAACAAAAAAAAACATTTTTTTTAAATGTTATTTCCCTTCGCAACCTCAAAGAGTTTAGATAATGTTACAACGCAGCTGTTTCTGAATGGAAAGCAGTATGTACAGTACAGCAAGTTATCAAAAAAAGTCAGCTATTGTTCGGAAGTACTCAAATGTCTTTTTTATTTGTATTTATTTAAACCTAAGATATACAATGTTATTCTACAAGAAAGGTACACAAATGATCCCTTTTGAAATATGTTGTTTCTTCCTTTAGATACTTGTTATTCTCTTCTACGCCAGTATAGGTTATTATTATGATGATGATGATATAGTGGTTGGATCTGTTGATCTAGCAGAACTAGCCAAATAGAAGAGCCTTGTTTCCTGGTAAGTCGGTAGGTATGTGAGAACACGCCGACCCTTATCTTCTGAGGGTCGGTATCTCCACTATTTTCTCTACTTCTACCCTGTGTCTAAAAAAGCGCACGCCACGAGAAATGGAACCACCACAAGAAAGTACACAACGACGACATTGAATGAAACAAAAGGGAAGAAAAAAAGCAACGAAAGAAAAGAAAGGGAGCGTTTTCAGAAAAAGCACAGCAAACATGAAACACTGAGAGGCTGAACTACAATTTTTCATTTTTTTCTTATTTTTTTTATTTTTATTCCAATAAAATGTATTAGATTAGAATTATAATCTGTTAATTTACAATATACAATGGTTAAGAAGGTTCAGAAAATACCCCTTACTAATAATACTGACATATTTGTTATAGAGAGTGACGTAGGTTACTTGATTTATCGTTTAGGTTCTCAACTGGAACCAGTTGCCATTTTATATTAGATTACGTCATAATCTAGATTTCGGATATTCGTGTTCTTAATCTGCGTACAAAAACCCGATACCAAATCCCAACCTCATTCCTTCCTATGACCCCGTTGCTGATAATAGCTTTCCTAAATGCTAGTTTAGTATTATATCTTGGTTATAGATTACTGTTCTTGGTACAATGGTGGTCTTCAGAGTCTAATGCATGAGTTACCTGCTTGCCTGCACAGTCATGGTGCTTCCCTAGTCTTGGGTAAGTTTGATTCTAGGACTATGTCATCTAATAGCCTATGGCAAGCACACAGAGAGAAGCTACACCTGGTAGAAATGTTAACATTTCCCAACAAAGACTGGCACAAACATTAATTGCATACATGTTAATATGCATCCTCCTTTTAAATGACTATTGCTTGGAGAAGATAAAATTCAATCCATATATATATTTATATATATATTCATATATAATTGCCGAAAGTGGTAAAGCTGATAGAAATAAACATATATTGATTGATTTCTTATTAACACAATATAAACAAAATAAAATAATCATAGACCATATATGATGACCGAATCATATACTTACACCCTTATTTATTTCAATAAAAATAAGACCAAAAAAGTTGCAACAAGCATAAATATGTCCCTTCAGCCCTCCTGTACCTCTCATTCATATTGCGTGAGTGACTAAAGCTTCACCCTCTCCCTGAAAAGGTAACAACAATAATCAAGCCACTACTTCTTGTCTGTAAAAACCCTTTGGAAGACAACAGAAAAGGGTAAAGAGGAAGTCTAATAGCTGTAAGGGATTAAAATGACAAACCCAAAGGGAAGGATGGGGGTGATGACAACGATCTTATCGGCTGGCATGTGGGAACTTTGTGTGTGTTCTAACACTGTAGTTAACTTAAGCAGGCCAGACTGTTCCTCAGACTATCAGATGAGGTGTTGGGGGCTGATGGTTAAGTTTGCTGGACATCAACTGAATGGATCTCCATCCTTTGGCAGGGCAAGTCTCCTCTTGTCTTCTCTTATCTTCTCTTATCTTTTCCGTTATCCATTTCTTCATGAAAATCATCAACAAAAAGTATTTGTTAATGTTCTTTTTTCTTCTGCAGAGCATGTCCTGTATAAACTGGGTTGGGAAACTGAGATGAAGAAGCTTTACAGTATATCTGCTGCTAAGACAACCAGAGCAGTGTCTCTCTCTCTCTCTCTCTCTTTTCTTTTTTAAATTCCTCCTTTCAATATTTTCATCAGTCAATAGTCAATAATCACATTGCTAATCATTCTTATATGTATAAGTGACGCGAGGTCGATAGTCAATAGTTTACAGTGCCATTGTTATGGTAGCTGGTTTATGACTTGGTTATAGTTTGTACACAGACGACCCTCCAGCAGAGGTCTCGTCTCAGTGTCAGTGTCTCCCCTAATGCACGGAGGTCAGGGATTAAAGTTCAGAGGTTACTCCCACCCATCTTTCTCAGTGGGCGGCGAGTTTGGGAAGTTCAGATGTCATGTGGGGTTTTGGGGGGTCAATGGGAGGAGCCTGTGTGTGACTGACTGACATTTCGGAGGTGGTGGACGTGGTTGGCCAATCAGACCTTGGCCTCCAGCAGTTCCAGGAAGAGTTTGTGCATGGGGACCTTGCCATCCTGCTTGATGCTGTAGAAGTGCTGCACAGCCTTGGTGGAGGTCTGACGGAGCAGGGGCAGGGTCATCAGCAGCTTGCCTGCCCGACGAGGGTCCTCCGGGTGCTGGCCTGCCTCGTAGTCCTGCAGGGCCTCATGGAGCACATCCTGGAGCTTCTGCACCGCCTCCACGTCCTCTACGTGCATAGAGTCTAAAGGGGGAGAGAGGGAGGGAGAAGAGGGGGGTAGATAGGAGAGAGAGGTTAATCTCCTACCTCGCCTAAACATCTGCACCACAGGTAACTTCCACAAACACCAAATTGAGACTCTGCATGCAGAATTCTGCAAAAACATCCTCCGTTGTATAATACCAAATAATACATGCAGAGCAGAATTAGGCCGATACCCACTAATTAACAAAATCCAGAATAGAGCAGTTCAATTCTACAACCACCTAAAAGGAAGTGATTCCCAAACTTTTCATAACAAAGACATCACCTACAGAGAGATGAACCTGGAGAAAAGCCCCCTTATCAAGCTGGTCCTGGGGCTCTGTTCACAAACACAAACAGACCTCACAGAGCTCCAGGACAGCAACACAATTAGACCCAACCAAATCATGAGAAAACGAAAAGATAATTACTTGACACATTGGAAAGAATTTATTAAAAAACTGAGCAAACTAGAATGCTATTTGACCCTTAACAGAGAGTACATAGTGACAGAATACCTGACCACTCTGACTGACCCAAATTTAAAGGAAAGCTTTGACTATGTACAGACTCAGTGAGCATATCCTTGCTCTTGAGAAAGGCCGCAGACATAGGCAGACCTGGCTCTCAAGAGAAAACAGGCTATGTGCACACTGCCCACAAAATTAGGTGGAAACTGAGCTGCACTTCGTAACCTTCTGCCAAACGTATGACCATATTAGAGACACGTATTTCCCTAAGATTACAAACCCAATTTTGATAAACTCCCATATCTACTGGGTGAAATACCACAGTGTGCCATCACAGCAGCAAGATTTGTGACCTGTTGCCACAAGAAAAGGTCAACCAGTGAAGAACAAACACCATTGTAAATACAACCCATATTTATGTTAATTTATTTTCCCTTTTGTATTAACTATTTGCACATCATTATAACACTGTACATAGCCATAATATGACATTTGAAATGTGTCTATTCCATTTAAACTAATGAGTGTAATGTTTACTGTTCACTTTTGATTGTTTATTTCACTTTTGTTTATTATCTATTTCACCTGTCTTGGCAATGTAAACATACCGTATGTTTCCCATGCCAATAAAGCCCTTTGAATTGAATTGAGAGAGACAGTTAGACAGAGAAAGAGGGGAGAGAGAGTGAGAGAGACAGAGATAGAGACAGTGAGACAGAGAGAGAGAGAGAGACAGAGAGAGAGAGAGAGAGACAGAGAGACAGAGAGACAGACACAGAGAGACCCCCCCAGCTGAACAATAGCCTGGCCTGTCTGTATTGTCTGTCTCAGGATGTCAAACACAGTCATTAGCATACTTAATGGGTACTAGAGGATTTATGAGCACTGGGGATGGGTGTGGCACTGCAACAGATTTCTCTACTCCAGTCCTACACACACACACACACACACACACACACACACACACACACACACGTGTGTGTATCTATAAACATCACACCAGCCGATCAATGGAACATACATGTTAAATAATAATCACAGGTCAACTAACTAGATCACACAGACCAGACAGCACATCTCTCTCTCTCTCTCTTTCTCTCTCTCTCTCTCAATTTTTTTTCAATTCAATTTGCTTTATTGGCATGACGTAACAATGTACATATTGCCAAAGCTTATTTACAATATAAAAATGAGAATCAAAATTGTCAACGGGACAACAGTAACAACAATAACCAAGGGTCAAAATAACCATACATTCAACAATAACAATACGCATACTGTAGAGTACATGTGCAGGTTGATTGGTCTGTCAGACACTGTCCCTCAACTTATGGCAGGCAGCAATGTAGTGCGCTGCCAACCCACAGCTCTCTACGTCCTCCCCCAACAGGACTGGTAGCCTATCCTCTCTCTCTCTCTCTCTCTCTCTCTCTCTCTCTCTCTCTCTCTCTCTCTCTCTCTCTTTCTCTCTCTTTCTCTCTCTCTCTCTCTCTCTCTCTCTCTCTCTCTCTCTCTCTTTCTCTCGCTCTCTCTTTCTTTCGCTCTCACTCTCTCTCGCTCTCTTTCTCTCTCTCAATTCCATTAAATTCAAAGGGCTTTATTGGCATTGGCATGCCAAAGCTAGTGAAATAGATAATAAATAAAAGTGAAATAAACAATCAAATATGAACAGTAAACATTACACTCACAAAAGTTTCAAAGGAATAGAGACATTTCAAATGTCATATTACGACTATGTGCAAATAGTAAAAAATAAATCAACATAAATATGGGTTGTAGCTGTTCTTCCAGTCTTGCTGCTGTGATGGTTATACATTTGTCAGTAGGTTAGGAAGTGTCAAAGCGTTCCTTCATTTTGGGTCAGTCAGAGTGGTCAGGTATTCTGCCACTGTGTACTCTCTGTTTAGTGCCAAATAACATTCCACTTTGCTCTGTGTTTTGGTAAATACTTTCCAATGTGTCACGTAATTATCTGCATGCAGAATTCTGCATGCAGAGTCTCAATTTTGTGTTTGTCCCGTTTTGTGAATTCTTGGTCGGTGAGCGGACCCCAGACCTCACAACCATAAAGGACAATGGGTTCTATAACTGATTCAGGTACTTTTATCCAGATCTTAATTTCGGGTGTCAAATTTTGAATACGTGGTCTGTTGTAGGGTAATTTGGTAAAAAGACAATTTGACATTTGCTCAGTACATTGTTTTCACTGAGGAAATGTATGAGTCTGCTGTTAATGATAATGCAGAGGGTTTTCCCAAGGTTGCTGTTAACACATATCCCACAATAGTTATTGAGGTCAAATTTGTCTCCACTTTTGTAGATTGGGGTGATCAGTCCTTGGTTCCAAATATTGGGGAAAATGCCAGAGCTAAGGATTAAAATAATTTAAGTATAGCCTATTGAAATGTGTGGTCTGTATAGTTTATAATTTCATTTAGGATTCCATCAACACCACAGGCCTTTTGGGGTTGGAGGGTTTGTATTTTGTCCTGTAGTTCAATGTAATAGGAGAATCCAGCGAGTTCTGGTTGTTTTTAATAGCTGATTCCAAGATTTTTAATTGATCACGTATATGTGTTTGCTTTTTCTGTATTGTTTTAGTGATTCACCATAGTGAAGGCTCAGGTTATCTGAGGCTTTGGTTGGATAGGTTTTTTAAATTTCTTTCTTAGATTTTTGCATTCTTCATCACACCATTTGTCATTCTTTTGAATTTTCTTAGGTTGTCTGATAGGGAAGTATAAGAGGTCAAATATATTGTTTAGGCTTTTTACTGCCATGTTTACACCTTCACTATTACAGTGTAATGTTTTGTCCAGGATGTTGTCTAAAAGGGAATACATTTGTTATTGCCTAATTCTTTTTTGTTAGGTTTCTACACTACTTTCCTTCCATCTATAGCATTTCTTAATTTTGTGCAGTTCCTTTGGCTTTGATGCCTCATGATTGTGACTTGCTCTGTTCAAGTAGACTGTGATTTTGCTGTGATCTGATAGGGGTGTCAGTGGGCTGACTGTGACCGCTCTGAGAGACTCTGGGTTGAGGTCAGTGATAAAGTCATCTACAGTACTACTGCCAAGGAATGAGCTATAGGTATACCTACCATAGGAGTCTCCTCTAAGCCTACCATTGACTATATACAGACCCAGTGTGCGACAGAACTGAAGAAGTTGTGACCCGTTTTTGTTGGGTATTTTGTCATAGTTATGTCTAGGGGAGCGTATTTGGGAGGGAATACTGTCACCTCCAGGTAGGTGTTTGTCCCCCTGTGTGCTGAGAGTGTCAGGTTCTTGTCCAGTTCTGGCATTTAGGTCACCACAGTCCAGTACATGTCCCTGGGCCTGGAAATGGTTAATCTCCCCCTCTAGGATGGAGAAGCTGTCATTGTTAAAGTATTGGGATTCTATTGGGGGGATTTAGGTAGTACACATTTTGAGATAATTTCCTTGTTAATTTCTTGTTGGATGTAAAATATTCCTGTTTTGACAAATTTAATAGAGTGGGTTAGGTCTGCTCTATATAAAATTAGATTTCCCCTGAGTTTCTTCCCTGTTTCACACCTGGTAGTTTGGTGGATGGGACTACCAGCTCTCTGTAACCTAGAGGGCAACCAGTTTATCCGTCTCCTCTATACCCTCTCTTGTAGGATGACAATGTCTGTATTTCCGATTTCTTTGATAAAGTCTTGGTTCCTTCTCTTTAGGCCAAAGGCAGATGACCTCAGACCTTATATATTCTAGGATGAGATCGTAAAAGCTTTGTGTTCCATAGTGTGTTGATGTGAATTTTGTTAAATTCTCTAAACCCCACCACACGAACACACACAAACACACACAGCTCGCTCCAAAGACACGTTCAGATTTTCATGCTTCTGCGTTTGGGTCAATACTCTAACCCTTGTGTGTGTGTGTGTGTCTGATCCAGGATGCTCTTAGTCATCCGTCACAGGGACTTTGGCAGTGTGTGAGTGTGAGTGTGTATGAGTGAGTGTGTGACAGGGACTTTGGCCGTTGAAAAGTGACCTGTGATCCGACAGGAGCCCCCGGCAGAAAACAGATTACACACACACACCTTTACTATGCTGCAGAACCAGCAGCACTAACTATCACACGCACGCACACACGCACGCACGCACACACTTGTTTTTTTCTATCCTCGTGGTGACCTAAATGTATTTCCATTCAAAAGTCATATTTTGCCCAAACCTAACATTTACCCTAACCTTAACTCTAAACTTAACCCCTAGCTGCTAACCCTAATTCCTAACCCTAATTCCTAACCCTAACCTGTAACCCTAATTCCTAACCCTAATTCCTAACCCTAACCTGTAACCCTAATTCCTAACCCTAATTCCTAACCCTAACCTGTAACCCTAATTCCTAACCCTAATTCCTAACCCTAACCTGTAACCCTAATTCCTAACCCTAATTCCTAACCCTAACCTGTAACCCTAATTCTAACCCCAACCCTAAACCTAACCCCTAAGCTTAAAATAGCCTTTGTCCTTGTGGGGAGGTGGGAAATGTCCCGACGAGGTTTTTCTTGTTGACTTTTGGGGTTTCAGGTCCCCAAGAGGATAGAAGAACAAGACCATGCACACGCGCACACACACACACACACACACACACACACACACACACACACACACACACACACACACACACACACACACACACACACACACACACACACACACACACACACACACACACACACACACACACACACACACACAAACACACAAACACACACACACGCGCGCGCGCAAGCATCGCACACACAGACACATACTCAGAGAGATACATGTGCAGTCGTACACTCTATTCTAACGGTTGTGGAGCTGTACATTCTTTAACTTATTCCATAATTAATTTATAACATAGTAGCCGTTTTTTGTCAGTAAAACACTATCCTCCTAATCAAAACATTTGCAACCATTTTCTAAGGTGTTTTTCCACTGCTGTTAGATAAAATGCCACGCAGAGTAAGACTAGAGAATCAATGAGAATTCAATTAACTCTTAAGGTGACAGGAGACTTAATGTGATTTGGCTGTTTGTTAAATGAGAATGCTAGTCAAACATCGTGTGAATAACTTTTGTTTCTTAGCTTTATAGGAAAGAGATACACTTCTCCCAAGAGTGCTTGACAATTATAGAAGCAAGTAGATATTATTATCTGTGTGTGTGTGGTGTGTGTGTGTGTGTGTGTGTGTGTGTGTGTGTGTGTGTGTGTGTGTGTGTGTGTGTGTGTGTGTGTGTGTGTGTGTGTGTGTGTGTGTGTGTGTGTGTGTGTGTGTGTGTGTGTGTGTGTGTGTGTGTGTGTGTGTGTGTGTGTGTGTGTGTGAAAGAGAGAGAGAGTGAGTGAACATTGGCAGGAAAAACTGTGTTCTTCAAGAGTATGTTTCTAATGAGCAGTGGGTTAAACAGGGACTGCTAAAACCCCCATACACACATACACACACACATACACATACACACACACCTTAACATGTGGATCACGTTCAGTAGCATTCTTAAGGATTCCCATTAATGCAGACGATTAGCTTTCAAGGAATTAATTAATTGTCCCTGCCCTTCAAAATGCTAATGCTAGCTTGCTCTTTTTCTTGCACTGGCCACTGGCTCACAATGCATCTATCCCAAAACTGATAGAAATTAATATAGTAATTAATTAAGGACTAAATAGTAATTGTTACTAAAACCCTATAGTTTTGTCCATAAACTTGTCTGCATCACATCTTGATTAGTTCCTGTACTATATCAACCTTGTCTTAAATATGTTTTCATTGACAGACAGTAACCATTTAGCAGATGTTTTTATCTCCAGTTAACATATAATGAATATTCACTATGTGGGCCATGCAGGAATCTGAAACACACACATCCACTCCTGTAAAAGTGCAGCTTGAACTGAACTGCTGTGAAGGACTCCAGCTGCTATCAGTCATTAAAACATACATTTTTCTAAAGAGACACAATGCCCAAGTCCTCTCTGGGGTGCACTTTCTGGCAGAAGGGCTGGCACGTGCTCGTTTTCTCCCACTTTTCCCCCACTCGCCAAATAGTGAGTCGTCATCCCACCGCCAGCAGAAGCAATCTGCTCTTTCATTTTTCAGCGTAGCTGGGCCCGGCCTGAGATTGATCGGCACATATGGCCCCAGAAAACAAACTGTCAATACGTTGAGCGCCGGAGAATTTCAACAAATACCCGCCTGCCCATTGTGTCCCATTTAACACGTTCTATTGACCGTATCCTTCTTTTAATTAAAGGGAAACCTGCTGGCCGGAAACCAAGATAAAGTTCAAAGATGGGGTCACCGAGGGGGGGGTCACAACTTATTTAACAGGCATCTGAGGAAAACACTATGCTAATTGTAAAAGGGAGATGGTGGGGGATAGCGAGTGTCTCAATGTGTGTGTATACTAGAGAGGATATTATTGAGTTTGTGTGTGTGTCTGCTATGGGGCTGTATTTAAATCACCTCTTTGATGGGGCTTCTCTTATTAGTCTCATGGGAGGAGGGGAGGAGGTGGGGGGGAGGTGGGGGGAGGTGGGAGGTGTGGGGGGGAGGAGGGGAGGAGGAGGAGAAGAGGAGGTGGGGAGGAGGAGGAGGGGAAGAGGAGAATAGGTGGAGGGGAGGAGGAGGGGAGGAGGTGGGGGGGAGGAGGAGGGGAGGAGGTGGGGGGAAGAGGGAATGAGGACGAGGAGAAGAGGAGGTGGGGAGGAGGTGGAGGGGAAGGGAGAATAGGTGGAGGGGAGGAGGAGGGGAGGGGGAGGGGGAGGGGGAGGGGGAGGTGGAGGGGAAGTGGAGGGGAGGAGGAGGAGGGGAGGAGAAGGAGGGGAGGTGGAGGAGGGGAGGTGGAGAGGAGGAGGATGGGAGGAGGAGGAGGGGAGGAGGAGGGGGGAGGAGGAGGGGAGGAGGAGGAGGGGAGGTGGAGAGGAGGAGAGGAGGAGGACGGGAGGAGGAGGAGGGGAGGAGGAGGGGAGGAGGGGGAGGAGGAGGAGGAGGGGAGGAGGAGGGGAGGTGGAGAGGAGGAGGACGGGAGGAGGAGGAGGGGAGGAGGGGGAGGAGGAGAAGGGGAGGGGGAGGAGGGGAAGTGGAGGGGGAGGAGGGGAAGTGGAGGGGAGGAGGGGAAGTGGAGGGGAGGAGGAGGAGGGGAAGTGGAGGAGAGGAGGAGGAGGGGAGGAGGAGGAGAAGAGGAGGTGGGGAGGAGGAGGAGGGTCCAGATCATACCCCTTCTCTTTCCTGACAGATCTCTTGAAAGCCCTGATGCCTCAGTGGTTTTGATACAGCCAACAGCAGTTGTGGGTTTGAGTCCCACATGGGCCACATATAAATCACTTTGGATAAAAGCTAAAAGCTATCTGGTAAATTATTATTTATTTATATTTCAAGAGTAGGGAAAAGAGACCATGGGGTCTGATTCATAATGTTCTACCATTGTACCACCGTGTTAAATGTAATATCAGTTTTCAAAATTAAATATATGAAATATCACTTAGATATTTCATAGAGATGAGATGGAAGCAGGCATCATACTCAGGATGTTAACAAGACCACCAGCAGGACAAACACCAGACACAGGAAACATGGAGAGTTATGGAATACAGTTACTGTTGCTGTTTAAATCCACTAGCCATTTTCTCCAATCTTGTTTAGTATTTACTACAATGTTGTTTTGTGCCAACAGCTACTCATCTGAGTTTGTGTAAGAGAGCGAATGGGGATGGATTGTGTGTGTGAGAGTGTGTGTGTGTGTTTGTGAGTGTGTTTGTGAGTGTGTGTGTGAGAGTGTGTGTGTGTGTGTGTATAGGTGTGTCTGCTGCATGTGGCACCTCATCCCCCATTCTTACCTGAGTTAGCCAGAGCTACAGCCTTGAGAGTAACAAACTCTTCCTTCTCCAGCTTCATGGCTTTGTATTTCTTCACCAGTTGCAGTATGGCGTTGTTGAGATCAAGTAGACCTGCCAGCTTGGACTGGTCTTCATCCATGATGTAGTCCTCAGCATACACCAGCTTGTCCTCAAAGGACAGCGAGCGGTACACCACACGCAGGATCAGAATCTCCATCCATGCACTCTGCAGTAGACTCATCTGGTCTGCCAGCGACAGCGTGGAGAAACCTGAGGGAGGGAGGAAGGGAGGGAGAGAAGGAGAGAGAGAGAGAGCGGTAGAGAGGGAGGGAGAGAGAGAGAGAGAGAGAGAGAGAGAGAGAGAGAGAGAGAGAGAGAGAGAGAGAGAGAGAGAGAGAGAGAGAGAGAGAGAGAGAGAGAGAGAGAGAGAGAGAGAGAGAGAGAGGTTAAACCCATTGGATATGCAATAGTTTAGTATTAAAATCTGAGAAACAGACTAACATTGTCATGACTACTCCCTGTGGTGGCTAAGAGACAGGGCTGTGTGTGGGTGACATGTTGGGTCAAACACCATTCACATTCAGCCTATCTAAAGGGTTAGGGTTGGGGAAATGGAGCAGGTGATGGAGCATGGCTGGAGTTTTGGTTGAGTTCGGGTCTAGTGCTGAGTTGTTCTGGTACTAGGTCTAGGTCAAGGTCTTCGTCTGGCCTAAACTGGCCTAAGACACCATTGTAATTTGGGCCGTGTGTTGAAGCTAAGGGAAGTTCTTCCAGCCTCTCCACCCCCACACCCAAGGTGACCAGGGGCCTCCTCCTTTTCGATAGCCCAGCGCCCAGGGCTCTCCTCTGGGGACGGAGGGGTCTTATCTCCCCCTGAACACACACAGCATGGATCAATGCTAGCCATCACCACTCCTCACACTCTAATTGTTAGCCTGAAAACTTCTGCTCTCTCTTTACTCCTCTCTCTCTTCCTGTTTCTCTCTCTCTTCCTGTCTCTCTCTTCCTGTCTCACTTTCTTCCTGTCTCTCTCTCTTCCTGTCTCTCTCTATTCCTGTCTCTCTCTATTCCTGTCTCTCTGTATTCGTCTCTCTTTCTCTCTCTCTCTCTCTCTCTCTCTCTCTCTCTCTCTCTCTCTCTCTCTCTCTCTCTCTTTCAGTCCACTGCCCATCTCTCCCCATCTTTCACTCTTTCCTTCCTCTCTCTTGCTTTCCCTCACTCTCTCATTTCTACCCTTCTTCTCTACATTTGTTCCCTCTACCTAAGTTATGCCATTGTCCTCTTCCTTTAGATCTGTCTCTGTCAGAAGAGGTTGGTTTGGCTGGATCTTATGATCTAATAGATTTACTAACATGTGAATCACTGTCTGTCTCCTCTCCCCCCCACCTCTCTCTCTAACTCTGTCTTTCTCTCTCTCTATAATGGAACACCTGCCCACTCACATCTCCTTACAGCTGTCCTCTCCTCTCTCCTCTTCTCACACATCTGCCCATTCACACGTTTGCCTTCCGAAAGCACACATATATACAGTGGGGAGAACAAGTATTTGATACACTGCCGATTTTGCAGGTTTTCCTACTTACAAAGCATGTAGAGGTCTGTAATTTTTATCATAGGTACACTTCAACTGTAAGAGACGGAATCTAAAACAAAAATCCCGAAAATCACATTGTATGATTTTTAAGTAATTAATTAGCATTTTATTGCATGACATAAGTATTTGATACATCAGAAAAGCAGAACTTAATATTTGGTACAGAATCCTTTGTTTGCAATTACAGAGATCATACGTTTCCTGTAGTTCTTGACCAGGTTTGCACACACTGCAGCAGGGATTTTGGCCCACTCCTCCATACAGACCTTCTCCAGATCCTTCAGGTTTCGGGGCTGTCGCTGGGCAATACGGACTTTCAGCTCCCTCCAAAGATTTTCTATTGGGTTCAGGTCTGGAGACTGGCTAGGCCACTCCAGGACCTTGAGATACTTCTTACGGAGCCACTCCTTAGTTGCCCTGGCTGTGTGTTTCGGGTCGTTGTCATGCTGGAAGACCCAGCCACGACCCATCATCAATGCTCTTACTGAGGGAAGGAGGTTGTTGGCTAAGATCTCGCAATACATGGCCCCATCCATCCTCCCCTCAATACGGTGCAGTCGTCCTGTCCCCTTTGCAGAAAAGCATCCCCAAAGAATGATGTTTCCACCTCCATGCTTCACGGTTGGGATGGTGTTCTTGGGGTTGTACTCATCCTTCTTCTTCCTCCAAACACGGCGAGTGGAGTTTAGACCAAAAAGCTCTATTTTTGAATCATCAGACCACATGACCTTCTCCCATTCCTCCTCTGGATCATCCAGATGGTCATTGGCAAACTTCAGACGGGCCTGGACATGCGCCTGCTTGAGCAGGGGGACCTTGTGTGCGCTGCAGGATTTTAATCCATGACGGCGTAGTGTGTTACTAATGATTTTCTTTGAGACTGTGGTCCCAGCTCTCTTCAGGTCATTGACCAGGTCCTGCCGTGTAGTTCTGGGCTGATCCCTCACCTTCCTCATGATCATTGATGCCCCACGAAGTGAGATCTTGCATGGAGCCCCAGACCGAGGGTGATTGACCATCATCTTGAACTTCTTCTATTTTCTTCTATTTTCTAATAATTGCGCCAACAGTTGTTGCCTTCTCACCAAGCTGCTTGCCTATTGTCCTGTAGCCCATCCCAGCCTTGTGCAGGTCTACAATTTTATCCCTGATGTCCTTACACAGCTCTCTGGTCTTGGCCATTGTGGAGAGGTTGGAGTCTGTTTGATTGAGTGTGTGGACAGGTGTCTTTTATACAGGTAACGAGTTCAAACAGGTGCAGTTAATACAGGTAATGAGTGGAGAACAGGAGGGCTTCTTAAAGAAAAACTAACAGGTCTGTGAGAGCCGGAATTCTTACTGGTTGGTAGGTGATCAAATACTTATGTCATGCAATAAAATGCAAATTAATTACTTAAAAATCATACAATGTGATTTTCTGGATTTTTGTTTTACATTCCGTCTCTCACAGTTGAAGTGTACCTATGATAAAAATTACAGACCTCTACATGCTTTGTAAGTAGGAAAACCTGCAAAATCGGCAGTGTATCAAATACTTGTTCTCCCCACTGTATATATATACACACACACACACACACACATATATATATATATATACACACACACAGATGACAGATGTGTGTGTATGTGTTTGAGATGACGGTGTGTGTGTGTTTGAGAGGCAGGTGTGTGTGTGTGTGTGTGAGAGAGGCAGGTGTGTGTGTGTGTTTGAGAGGCAGGTGTGTGTGTGTGTGTGTGTTTGAGAGGCAGGTGTGTGTGTGTGTGTGTGTTTGAGAGGCAGGTGTGTGTGTGTGTGTGTGTTTGAGAGGCAGGTGTGTGTGTGTGTGTGTGTTTGAGAGGCAGGTGTGTGTGTGTGTGTGTGTTTGAGAGGCAGGTGTGTGTGTGTGTGCGTGTTTGAGATGACGGTATGTGTGTGTGTGTGTGTGTGTGTGAGCAGCATGATTTCTTCCCCTCTCTCTGAGCTGATCAGTAGTGGCAGATAACTCATTATGTTGGAGTTGCAGGCTATCGTTTATAACAACTGTTCATCCACTACTGCTAACATCTCTGATCACATTAGGAACTGTGGAGGGCTGAGAAACATTTGGTGTGCCATCCACACACACACACACACACACACACACACACACACACACACACACACACACACACACACACACACACACACACACACACACACACAGACAGACAGACAGACAGACAGACAGACAGACAGACAGACAGACAGACAGACAGACAGAGACAGACAGACAGACAGACAGACAGACAGACAGACAGACAGACAGACAGACAGACAGACAGACAGACAGACAGACAGACAGACAGACAGACAGACAGACACACACACACACACACACACACACACACACAGGAAGCAGTGTGAGCCAGTTGGCAGCACCTCCACTACTACTTAATAAAATCATCAGAAGGGATTAAGGATTAATTTCTTTAGGGGTCTTTAATACACCGCTCCTCGGGAGGGTACGGGAGGCTAAAATTAACACACACACACACACACACACACAGTATGCATGGACGCACAAGCGCACGCACACACTCACACACAGGTATAACATCTCTTCCCTCATTGAGGAGGAGAGGAGGGTGGGATGAGAGGAGGGTGGGATGAGTGTGTTTCTACTGGATAGGTGTAAACCAAATGAAGAGGATTGTTAGTAGTCATTCAGTAAATAAAAGTTGCTTGGTAATGTCATACAGTAGTGTTGTTCTGTTGTGATGTGCTGGTGACTCAATAGGTTGGCAGGGGAAACAGACAGTAATACTAACAGGGTGAGCTGTGGTCACAGAACAGACAGTAATACTAACAGGGTGAGCTGTGGTCACAGAACAGACAGTAATACTAACAGGGTGAGCTGTGGTCACAGAACAGACAGTACTACTAACAGGGTGAGCTGTGGTCACAGAACAGACAGTACTACTAACAGGGTGAGCTGTGGTCACAGAACAGACAGTAATACTAACAGGGTGAGCTGTGGTCACAGAACAGACAGTAATACTAACAGGGTGAGCTGTGGTCACAGAACAGACAGTAATACTAACAGGGTGAGCTGTGGTCACAGAACAGACAGTACTACTAACAGGGTGAGCTGTGGTCACAGAACAGACAGTAATACTAACAGGGTGAGCTGTGGTCACAGAACAGACAGTAATACTAACAGGGTGAGCTGTGGTCACAGAACAGACAGTAATACTAACAGGGTGAGCTGTGGTCACAGAACAGACAGTAATACTAACAGGGTGAGCTGTGGTCACAGAACAGACAGTAATACTAACAGGGTGAGCTGTAGTCACAGAACAGACAGTACCACTAACAGGGTAAGCTGTGGTCACACACACATCCCTAGATTTCATCCCTAGCTGTCATCCCTAGCTGACATCCCTTGCTGTCTTCCATAGCTGTCATCCCTGGCTGTCTTCCATAGCTGTCATCCCTAGCTGTCTTCCCTAGCTGTTTTCCCTAGCTGTCTTCCCTAGCTGACATCCCTAGCTGTCTTTCCTAGCTGTCATCCCTAGCTGTCTTCCCAAGCTGACATCCCTAGCTGTCATCCCTAGCTGACATCCCTAGCTGTCATCTCTAGCTGACATCCCTAGCTGTCTTCCCTAGCTGTCTTCCCTAGCTGTCATCCCTAGCTGTCTTCCCTAGCTGTCTTCCCAAGCTGACATCCCAAGCTGACATCCCTAGCTGTCATCCCTAGCTGTCTTCCCTAGCTGTCTTCCCTAGCTGTCATCCCTAGCTGTCTTCCCAAGCTGTCTTCCCTAGCTGTCTTCCCAAGCTGACATCCCTAGCTGTTATCACTAGTTGTCATCCCTAGCTGTCTTCCCTAGCTGTCTTCCCTAGCTGTCATCCCTAGCTGTTATCACTAGCTGTCATCCCTAGCTGTCATCCCTAGCTGTCATCCACTTCTTCTTATCATCCTTATTAATGCTGCTTCAGGATGCATTCATTAACAGATAACAGCTCTGTTCTCATTGCCGAGCCATACATCTCTGTTCTCATGGCTGATTCATACATCTCTGTTCTCATGGCTGACTCATACATCTCTGTTCTCATGGCCGATCGATACAGCAGAGAAAAGGAGCATCAATGTGAATTTAGTGCTGATTACGGAGGGAGAGAGGTATTGACTTGGGAGAGAGAGAAGAAGAGACAGAGTGAAGAGACAGAGAAGAAGACAGAGTGGAGAGAGAGAAGAAGACAGAGTGGAGAGAGAGAGAGAACGGTTTGACTTCTGGTCCCGTGTGGCTCAGTTGGTAGAGCATGGCGCTTGCAACGCCAGGGTTGTGGGTTCATTCCCCACGGGGGGACCAGGATGAATATGTATGAACTTTCCAATTTGTAAGTCGCTCTGGATAAGAGCGTCTGCTAAATGACTTAAATGTAAATGTAAGAAGAGACAGAGTGGAGAGACAGAGAAGAAGAGACAGAGTGGAGAGAGAGAGAAGAAGAGACAGAGTGGAGAGAGAGAGAAGAAGAGAGAGTGGAGAGAGAGAAAAGAAGACAGAGTGGAGAGGGAGAGAGGAAGAGAGAGTGGAGAGAGAGAGAAGAAGAGAGAGTGGAGAGAGAGAGAAGAAGAGAGAGTGGAGAGAGAGAGAAGAAGAGACAGAGTGGAGAGAGAGAAATCACAGGGTTCTTATACCTGTGATTTCATTTCACTAAAGAGCTGCTCTTTAAACTAGTTGCTTTTCCTCCCTGTCAGTGCGCCTCAGCTTGCATTGTTAAAGAGACATCTGTGGGGGGTTGTGTGTGTGTTTGCCTGCACCTCAACCCTCATTGTTAAATAGGTATCTATCTGTAGTGTGAGTGTGCATGTGTGTACTCTGTGTTTCTCTTCGTGTGTGTGTTATATCTGATTGGATTGGTCAGATGAAAGTAATCTAGATAAGACTATAAATTGGACTGATAATGTGATCTAATGAGTGATGGTGAGATTCATCACAGTCCTTGATAAATACTAGATACTTGTAGATGTTTTAACATCCTACACAGGAAGAAATGTTGATGCTCTGTTTTTTACACAAAACAAATCTAACTCACCATCCCAGTTTGCTTGTGTAGGTGTGTGTGTGGCTCTCCTATCTGACAGACACTCTCTTTACGGCCATGAGCTAAGAGAGGCCAGTCGCCATTGGCCTTACCCTCCCTCCCTCTCTATTCCCCTATTCTCCTCCTCTCCCCCCTCCTCCTCTCCTCCTCTCCTCCTCTCTTCCTCTCCTCCTCTCCTCCTCTCTTCCTCTCCCCCCTCCTCCTCTCCTCCTCTCCCCCTCTCCTCCTCTCCTCCTCTCCCCCCTCCTCCTCTCCTCCTCTCTTCCTCCCCCCCTCCTCCTCTCCTCCGCTCCCCCTCTCCTCCTCTCCTCCTCTCCCCCCTCTTCCTCTCTTCCTCTCCCCCTCTCCTCCTCTCTTCCTCTCCCCACTCCTCCTCTCCCCCTCTCCTCCTCTCCCCCTCTCCTCCTCTCCTCCTCTCCTCCTCTCCCCCCTCCTCCTCTCCTCCTCTCTTCCTCTCCTCCTCTCCTCCTCTCCTCTCCCCCTCTACTCCTCTCCCCCTCTCCTCCTCTCACCCTCACCTCTTATCCCCCCACGTAATCTGCTCTCTGCTCAGAGAATGCAGTGTGTGTGTGTTTGTTTCTGTGTGTATGTCTATGTGCGCTGTACTTTATGCAACAAGATCTCTCGGTTTGACTTCAGTATTCGACGGTTAAGTTGAAGCACTCATTCTGAATGTTTAAGGTCAGGGTTAATATTTGGGACAGGGATAAAACAAGACAATGTAAGTGCCAAGCACTGGGATTGAACATGTGACACTCGGAGCCGGAGCTTGCGGTTTACGTCAGTCCACAGTGCCCTAGAAAGCCGCAAGCCTACTTGATGGTAATATCGCTCACCGTTGCCCCTAGTGGTTGGTTTTGAAGGTGTCTCCCGACGTCCTAGGGACGCAGAATATATAAACGTAGAATATATCACCTTGTGCCCTGGATGCTGTCCGTGTACGTGCGTTGTATGTGGGTCTTTGTATGTGTAACTGTGTAGCTGCGCAGGTGAGTGTGTGTGTGTGCATGGTATGTGTGTACATGGTGTGTGTGTGTACATAGTGTGTGTGTGTTACCTGGTGTTTGTGCTATCAGAAGGGATACGTGTGTGCGCACAGCTCTCTGACAGAAAGAGGCTGCGGTGCAGTCATGCAGACTTCACCTTTATTGGGCACCGAGACTGCTCTCACACACACACGTCCCACAACCCCCGCAGCCTGCGTGTCTGCCAAATCAGTCCTGACTCCACGTTTACACCCCAGACAGCTGAACAGCCTGTGTACAAGCACGCACATGCACACACCACACACACACACACACACACACACACACACACACACACACACACACACACACACACACACACACACACACACACACACACACACACACACGCACACACGCACACACGCACACACGCGCATATGCACACACACACACACACACAGTCTTGTACAGCTAACCTTGTGGGGACATACAAGTCAGTCCCATTCAAAATCCTATTTTCCCTAACCCCTAACCCTAAACCTAAACCTAACCCGTACTCTTACCCTAACCCTAACCCTAACCTTAACCCTAACCCTAACCCTAACCCAAAAACCTAAACTTTATCCTAACCCTAAACCTAACCCTAGCTCCTAAACCTAACCCTACAACTAACCCTAGCTCCTAACCTTAATATTTAACTTAATTCTAACCCTAACACTAATTCTAACCTTAACCCTAAACCCCCTAGAAATAGCATTTGACCTTGTGGGGACTAACAAAATGTCCCCAGTTGGTCAATTTTTACTTTGTTTACTATTCTTGTAGGGACTTCTGGTCCCCACAAGAATAGTTAAACACGTCCACACACACACACACACACACACACACACACACACACACACACACACACACACACACACACACACACACACACACACACACACACACACACACACACACACACACACACACACACACACACACACACACACACACACACACACGCACACACGCGCATATGCACACACACACCTTCCACTCACCAGTCTTTAAAAACCACACACACCAGCTCTATGTGTTTTCTCATGTTTGCAGGACAAGTAATGTGTGACTGATCACTGATCGTGATGCTCAAGCGTGTGTGTGTGTGTGTGTGTGTGTGTGTGTGTGTGTGTGTGTGTGTGTGTGTGTGTGTGTGTGTGTGTGTGTGTGTGTGTGTGTGTGTGTGTGTGTGTGTGTGTGTGTGTGTGTGTGTGTGTGTGTGTGTGTGTGTGTGTGTGTGTGTGTGTGTGTTGGTGTACATGTCTAGAGAGTGTCCTGTGGTGATATGTGATGTCAGTCTTCTCTCACACTGCTAGTTCTCTTGACATGTACGAGTCAATTGTGACAGTAGAATAAATGTTTCTCACTAATATCGAGGCTATCAGAGAAGTTGTTTATTGCCTTCAGTTACGCTTTAAAACAAGATGCAATGATATGAAAAATCATAGTAATGTTATCTAATGATATATCTGTAATGTTATCTAATGCTATATCTGTAATGTTATCTAATGATATATCTGTAATGTTATCTAATGATATATCTGTAATGTTATCTAATGATATATCTGATAAAAATGTATAATGAAATAAAGAAGAATAGAATCAAAGCAGCTTCGGCAGCTTTGAAGGAGTTGTAGACTTTCAGTAGACTTTCAGTCACTAGTGTAGTCTTTCAGGAGACTTTCAGTCACTAGTATAGTCTTTCAGTAGACTTTCAGTCACTAGTGTAGTCTTCAGTAGACTTTCAGTCACTAGTGTAGACTTTCAGGAGACTTTCAGTCACTAGTGTAGTCTTTCAGGAGACTTTCAGTCACTAGTGTAGTCTTTCAGTAGACTTTCAGTCACTAGTGTAGTCTTTCAGGAGACTTTCAGTCACTAGTGTAGTCTTTCAGAAGACGTTCAGTCACTGGTGTAGTCTTTCAGCCACCCGTGTAGACTTTCAGTAGTCTTTCAGTCACTAGTATAGTCTTTCAGTTGCCTCTCAGTCAGTAGTGAATTTTCCTCTGATCAAACAAATAACTATCTCCTGGCTGTTTATTCTCTGGAGTCACTGGGCCAGAGAGAGAAGCATTGTGGGCCACAGAGATCATGCCAGAGGGCATGCTGGGTAAACAGAACCAGTCCAAGTTGGCCAACTAGACTGCCCCATGGGACACTTACTGGCCTGGAGAGTCTACTAGTGAGTCCTGACTAACTGCTCTCTTCACTCCCATGAAGACTAACCTCTAGGAGTGTGCAATGTACGTATGTATGTATTTATGTATTGAGTGTGTGTACAAACAGTCTTTCAGAGCATGCCTGACTCCTCTCTTGCATGAACAGTTTTAAGGAAATCTGTGTGTGTGTGTGTGTGTGTGTCAGCTGAGCAAATATCCTAACTTCAGATACTCTCTCGCAACACATGATCTCCTAGACACTGATATAGGATCAGCTTTCCTCACCATTATAAAGAATACACCAGACTGACCTTAAATCAGAGTTTAGGGCCATGACCTCTGACCCCTAGTGAATAAACATTAAGGCAGGCACTCCTCACACACTGGGGCCCTTTCTGTCATCAGAGAGAGAGAGAGAGAGAGAGAGAGAGACCAACCATGCCCACACCCCATTTAGGCACCCTCAGATCAGACCTATGCCACTCCTGCCCACCCCATGCACCCCACCCCCGCAAAGAGGGCATCAACATGGAAGTCACACATACGCCCAGGTAGTGAGCGGGCAAACAGGCCCAACCCCCACTCTTACACTCGCCCAAGCCAACGGCATGTACCAGATGCTCAGCAGGCTCTGCTCACACTTACTGGCCTGAGGCCAAACCACGACCAACAACATTGGACACTTTATGGAACAAAAAGCCTTCACTATATCATCCTGGAATATCCAAGGCCTGAGGTCATCGGCCATTTGTAATGTCTTTATTGTTTTGAAACTTCTGTATGTGTAATGTTTACTGTCCATTTTTATTGTTTATTTCACTTTTGTATGTTATCTACCTCACTTGCTTTGGCAATGTTAACACATGTTTCCCATGCCAATAAAGCCCCTTGAATTGAATTGAATTGAGAGAGAGAGAGAGAGAGAGAGAGAGAGAGAGAGAGAGAGAGAGAGAGAGAGAGAGAGAGAGAGAGAGAGAGAGAGAGAGAGAGAGAGAGAGAGAGAGAGAGAGAGAGTGATAGAGAGATAGAGAGGTAGAGAGGTAGAGAGATATAGTGATAGAGAGTGAGAGATAGAGAGTGAGAGAGTGAGAGATAGAGAGAGTGAGAGTGAGAGTGAGAGTGAGAGTGAGACAGGGTCCATGGTAAAGCTGAGCGATATAATTCAGTTACTGAGAGGAGAATTGAAAGACAAGGTAATATGACAGAGTAGCTGTCTGGTTGTGGAATACAGACACAACACATTGGTTTCATCCTTTTGAGATAATAATTAAAGAAGAGAATGTAGGACTTGCAATTCAAACCTCTAGTTGGGATCGGATTGAGAATATGCATATTTTACTTTCATAAGGAGTGTATTTATTTTCTAAAGGACAACATTTACTTGTTTCTCTTTCTCTCTCCGCCGCTCTCTCTCTTTCCCTCTTCACCCCCCCCCCTCTCTCTCCTGTAGCCTGAAGGACGTGGGTTGCGTCAGCCTCTTCTAATCAGACAGAGACAGACAGAGAGCTGCTTCATTCTAATAATGCTGCTAATTACCAATCTCACCCCCTCCTAACTGCATACATTACAGATGAGCTGCACGGCAGATTAATGCTAAACACTGTGTGTGTTGAAATGTGTGTGTGTGTGTTTTAAATGTGTGTGTGTGTGTATTTAAATGTGTGTGTGTGTGTGTGTGTATTTAAATGTGT
>NC_092110.1:29181646-29196646 GCF_045679555.1 Salvelinus alpinus
TCCTTTGTATGCATGTTGAAGGACTGGATTATTGAATTCAATGGCACCAACTAAACAGCATTTTTGGGATATAAAGAAGGACTTTATCGAACAAAACGACCATTCATTGTGTAGCTGGGACCCTTGGGATTGCAAACAGAGAAAGATCTTCAAAAGTAAGTGATTTATTTTATCACTATTTTGTGATTTTGTGTCGCCTGTTTGAAAAGGTGTTGTTGTGGGGCGCTGTCCTCAGACAATCAAATGCTATGCTTTCGCAGTAAAGCCTTTTTGAAATCTAACAACGCAGTTCGATTACCAAGATTCTAAGCTAAAGAATCATGTATGACAATTGTATTTTCATGAACGTTAAATATTACGAATTTGTATTTTGAATTTGGTGCGCTCCGATTTCACCGGATGTTGTCGAATTTGATCCCGCTAACGGGATCCCCGCTCTAAGAGGTGTTAACAGGCAGACAGGGCTAAAGAATCAGGTGTATTGACTGTGTGTGTGTTGCAAGTTTCACGTGTTTTATGGCACGTGCAGTCAAGTACAGTGAAATGCCTTTCTTGCAACAATGCAGTAATCAATGCAGTAATCAATAACAATGTAATACTACAAATAACATAAGGTAGAACAAAAACACACAAGAAATAAAATAAGACATAAGAAGAACAGGAGAAAGTAAGAAGCTATGTACATGGTCAGTTCCAATACCAATATTTATGTGTGTAAGTTTATGTGTGAAAGGAGGTGATGGGACATACTGTATTCACAAGGATTACATCATTCTCCCTTACTCCACACACACACACACACACACACACACACACACACACACACACACACACACACACACACACACACACACACACACACACACACACACACACACACACACACACACACACACACACACACACACACACACACACACACACACACACACACACATGGCCATATGAACCCAACATAACCATTGCAGATTATATGTGTGTGTCTGTTTGTATTTCAAATACAATCTCTGATCTCTTCAATATGAGAATAGATGGTCTGCCTGAATTCATTTCATATTTAGGGATTAGACCTCTCAAATATGATCAGCCACGACCAACATAGAAGAGAGAGACAAACATACGGGAGGGAGGGAGGTAGAGAGAGAGAGAGAGAGAGAGAGAGAGAGAGAGAGAGAGAGAGAGAGAAAGGGGGATGGAAAGAAAGAAAATAGAGAAAAGACAGAGAGAGAGAGACAGGAGGGATAGAGAGAGAGAGTGACAGGGGGAATGGACAGAGATAGATACAGGGGGATGGAGAAAGAGAGACAGAATAGAGAGAGAGCGAGACAGGGGGGTGGAGAGAGAGACAGGGGGATGTAGAGAGAGAGAGAAAGGTGGGATGGAGAGAGAGAGACAGGAGGATAGAGAGAGAGAGATGGAGGGTGGAGAGAGCGCCAGAGACAGGGTGGATGAAGAGAGAGAACAGGAGTGATGGATAGAGAGAGAGAGACAGGGGATAGAGATAGAAACAGGGGGATGAGAGCGAGAGAGAGAGATACGGAGGATGGAGAGAGAGACAGAGACAGGGTGGATGGAGAGAGAGAGAGAGAGACAGGGGGGAGAGAGAGAGACATAGAGGGGGGGGGGAGAGAGAAAGAGACAGTCAAATGTAAAATGTCTACTGTTTGCTGATGATCTGGTGCTTCTGTCACCAACCAAGGAGGGCCTACAGCAGCACCTAGATCTTCTGTACAGATTCTGCCAGACCTGGGCCCTGACAGTAAATCTCAGTAAGACCAAAATAACGGTGTTCCTAAAAAGGTCCAGTTGCCAGGACCACGAATACAAATTCCATCTAGACACCGTTGCTCTAGAGCACACAAAAAAACTATACATAACTTTGCCTAAACATCAGCGCCACAGGTAACTTCCACAAAGATGTGAACGATCTGAGAGACAAGGCAAGAAGGGCCTTCTACGCCATCAAACGGAACATAAAATCCGACATGCCAATTAGGATCTGGCTAAAAATACTTGAATCAGTTATAGAACCCATTGCCCTTTATGGTTGTGAGGTCTGGGGGCTGCTCACCAACCAAGAATTCACAAAATGGGACCAACACCAATTGAGACTCTGCATGCAGAATTCTGCAAAAAATATCCTCAGTGTACAACATAGAACATAATAATGCATGCAGAGCAGAATTAGGCCGATACCCGCAAATGATCAAAATCCAGAAAATAGCAATTAAACAACCACTCAAAAGGAAGCGATTCCCAAACCTTCCATAACAAAGCCATCACCTACAAAGAAATTAACCAGAGGAAGAGTCCCCTAAGCAAGGTGGTCCTGGGGCTCTGTTCACAAACACAAACAGACTCCACAGAGCCCCAGGACAACAACACAATTAGACCCAACCAAATCATGAGAAAACAAAAAGATAATTACTTGACACATTGGAAAGAATTAACAAAAAAACTGAGCAAACTAGAATGCTATTTGGCCCTAAACAGAGAGTACACAGTGGCAGAATACCCGGCCACTGTGACTGACCAAAGCTTAAGGAATGCTTTGACTATGTACAGACTCAGTAAGCATAGCCTTGCTATTGAGAAAGACCGCCGTAGGCAGACCTGGAAGACAGGCTATGTGCACACTGCCCACAAAATGAGGTGGACACTGAAGGTGCACTTCCTAACCTTCTGTCAAATATTTGACCATATTAGAGACATATTTTTCCCTCAGATTACACAGACCCACAAAGAATTTCGAAAATAAACCCAATTTTGATAAACTCCCATATCTACTGGGTGAAATACTACAGTGTGACATCACAGCAGCAAGATTTGTGACCTGCTGCCACAAGAATAGGGCAACCAGTGAAGAACAAACACCATTGTAAAAAGAACCCATATTTATGCTTATATATTTTATCTTTTGCACTTTAATCATTTGTACATCGTTACAACACTGTATATAGACTTAACATGACATTTGTAATGTCTTTATTCTTTAGGAACTTCTGTGAGTGTAATGTTAACTGTTCATTTTTATTGTTTATTTCAGTTTTGTATATTATCTACCTCACTTGCTTTGGCAATGTAAACATATGTTACCCATGCCAATATAGCCCCTTGAATTGAATTGATAGGGGGATGGACAGAGAGAGAGACAGAGACAGGGGGGATGGAGAGCGATCGAGAGAGAGACAGAGAGGATGGAGAGAGAGAGAGACAAAGGGGCTGGAAAGAGCGAGAGACATAGGGGTTGGAGAAAGAGAGAGACAAAGGGGCTGGAAAGAGCGAGAGACAGAGGGGATGGAGACATAGGGGATGGAGAGAGAGAGAGACATAGGGGATGGAGAGAGAGAGAGACAGAGGGGATGGAGAGAGAGAGAGACAGAGGGGATGGAGAAAGCGAGAAAGGCAGAAGAGAGAGGGAAAGATAAAGAGATGAGAGCTAGCCCTTCTCTTCTAGCAGGCCTTAATGCTTTCAAGACGAGACATTACCCCCATTCCACCGCCATGAGCACCTTTTCATTTCTGAAAAAGCCACAGCTGAAAATATGAATTAATTGTTCCATACTGCTTGAGGGCCATTATACATGGTAATAAAGGACGTGTAATTATGAAGTTTTACAGCCATTACCGGGGCTGAGAGATGGTATGTCATCATCAGGCCTGGCCAATGGTTTGGCGAAAACACACAGCTGGCTTCATGGAGCACACACACGCACACGTCATGAAGGAACGCACGCACACACACACACGCACACGTCATGAAGGAACGCACGCACACATACACACGCACACGTCATGAAGGAACGCACACACACACGCACACGTCATGAAGGAACGCACACACACACACACACGCACACGTCATGAAGGAACGCACGCACACATACACACGCACACGTCATGAAGGAACACACACACACACGCACACGTCATGAAGGAACGCACGCACACATACAGCGGTGCATGCACACACACACAGACACACGAACGCACACACAAGCTTGATGGAGTACTCACACACTGATCTGTCAAGCCCAAACAATAACCCAGCCTGCCAGCCATCCAGTGAGCTACCCACAGATGAAACATCAGATCAATCCAATGTGTATGTGTATGTGTGTGTGTGTTTGTGTGTTGAGAGATTTTGTGCGCGCAGGGTGAATCTGAAGCTCCATAATTGAGAACGATAGATGTGTCTGTCGTCTGTGTGTGTGTGTGTGTGTCCAGTGAATCATCTCTAGATGGATGCAGATCACAGGAAAACACAACCAAGCAGTAATGTGGTGAGGCAGGTGGAAGCTGGCTTTCCTATACAATGACACATGGCCACCTCACACACACACACACACACACACACACACACACACACACACACACACACACACACACACACACACACACACACACACACACACACACACACACACACACACACACACACACACACACACACACACATACATCTATACATCTTTATCAAACCACCAACGAGACCAGCGATGGGATGTGTGTGTATATGTGTGTGTGTGTGTATGTGAGTGTGTGCGTGCCTGTGCCTGTGTGTGTGTGTATATGTGTGTGTATGTGTGTGCGTGCCTGTGTGTGTGTGTGTGTGTGTGTGTGTGTGTGTGTGTGTGTGTGTGTGTGTGTGTGTGTGTGTGTGTGTGTGTGTGTGTGTGTGTGTGTGTGTGTGTGTGTGTGTGTGTGTGTGTGTGTGTGTGTGCGTGCCTGTGTGCGTGTGTATATGTGTGTGTGTATGTGTGTGCGTGCCTGTGTGTGTGTAGCCCTACATCGTAATCAAACCATCAGGATGTCTGTTCCTGTTCAACTAAAGGAGAGCTTAACACAGCTAGAGAAGCCCAGTGTCTGAACGAGCCCATCCTCTCCTCTGCTACACAGGGACAGGGGATGTCAAGAACCAGCGAGGAGTATGAAATAAATATGTTGATGGGGTGAGGAAGAAGGAAATGACCTGCTAGGGAAAGGCAGCGGTAATATCCCACACTGGAGAAGCTGAAAGCAGTCACACTAGCGTAGGACCAGAAGAAGGACAGAGGGAGTTTCAGATGAAGGGAGGAGGAAGGATATTTTGGAGGATGGAGACGCTGGAGGTGGATTTGACTTTGGATTTACATTTGAAAGACAGAATAAGAAAGCAAGGGACTATGTATCTGACCATAGAGGGGTATAGATATAGAATGTCTGACCATAGAGGGGTATAGATATAGAATGTCTGACCATAGAGGGGTATAGATATAGAATGTCTGACCATAGAGGGGTATAGATATAGAATGTCTGACCATAGAGGGGTATAGATATAGAATGTCTGACCATAGAGGGGTATAGATATAGAATGTCTGACCATAGAGGGGTATAGATATAGAATGAAGTGTGTTTGTGTGTGTGCTAGAAGTCATCCTCTGTAATTAAGAGATTAACTACACTGAGTTCTAAAACCTCTCTGCTGAAACCACTGGTCTGGAGCGAGAGAGAGAGAATGAGAGGAGAGAGAGAGAAAGAGAGAGAGAGAGAGAGGAGAGAGCAGAACAGAGAGAGAGAGAGAGAGAGAGAGAGAGAGAGAAAGAGAGAGAGAGAGAGAGAGAGAGAGAGAGAGAGAGAGAGAGAGAGAGAGAGAGAGAGAGAGAGAGAGAGAGAGAGAGAGAGAGAGAGAGAGAGAGAGAGAGAGAGAGAGAGAGAGAGAGAGAGAGAGAGAGAGAGAAATAGGAGAGGAGAGACAGAGGGGCGTCAGAGAGAGAGAGAGATGAGAGAAAGAGAGAGCAGCACAGAGAGAGAGCAGCACAGAGAGAGAGAGAGATGAGAGAGAGAGAAATGAGAGAGAGAGACAGGCATAGCATTGCACCTGTCTCTATTACCATAACAACAGGAATAGACCTGTTAGCTTTCAACCCTTATTGACATGTATATGTCACTTATATCAAACACTTAAGGTCTCTTGTCATGGCTCTGTGTTGGGGTAAAGGGGTTTGACAGGAGCATACATGCACAATCACACACATGCCAAACATTCTATTTTGATAATATATATACACTGAGTGTACAAAACATTAAGAACACCTGCTCTTTCCAACACATAGACTGACCAGGTGAAAGCTATGATCCCTTATTTATGTCACTTGTTATATCCACCAATTATTGTAGATGAAGGGGAGGAGACAGGTTAAAAATATATGTTTAAGCTTTGAGAAAATTGAGACACGGATTGTGTGTGTTCCATTCAGAGGGTGAATGGGCAAGACAAAATATTTAAGTGCCTTTGAACAGGGTATGGTAGTAGGTGCCAGGCGCACCGGTTAGAGTGTGTCAAGAACTGCAACGATACTGGGTTTTTCACTCTCAATAGTTTACCGTGTGCATCAAAAATGTCCACCACCCAAATGACATCCAGCCAACTTGACACAACTGTGGGAAGCATTGGAGTCCATGCCCTGAATAATTGAGGCTGTTCTGAGGGTAAAAGGGGGTGTGGGGGTGAAGGGGGTGCAACTCAATATTGGGAAGGTGTTCTTAATATTTTGTACACTCAGTGTAAGTCTATATGTTTTTATACTACAAAAGTAGTCTAGGAAAGTTATTAAAATAGAAACATTTTCTAGAATACGGTAGCTCCACTATATAAATGGAACACCCTGGTGTTAAATCATGTTGCTAGGCAGCTAGTCACCTGAGAGTGAGGGCCGGAGCGCAGGCCAGGCTGGAGCTAAAATATGGCCAATCATTTTATTCATAAGCAACACACTGAGGTTCACCAGACGCCTCTCTTTGTCCCGGCCGAATCCATAACCATTTACATCATTATTAACTAGGACAGGACAGGAAACACACACGCACACGCAAATAGACACACACACACACACACACACACACACACACACACACACACACACACACACACACACACACACACACACACACACACACACACACACACACACACACACACACACACACACACACACACACACACACACACACACACACACACACACACACACACACACACACACAGGAGATCCCTGGTCAGGCTGTTTCCAGCGAGAGGGCTATAACTCGTCACAGACAGCTTCACTCCAATCCCATCTCCCTTCCTGCTTGTTCCCTGATGGAAAGGATGCCCCCTCTGAACTAATATTTTGGAGCGAGGGAGGATGGGACAAAGGGATGGAGGGGAAAGAGAGAGAGAGAGAGAGACAATGGCCATTTCATGCTTGTCTGTGAACTTTGCATGAACCGGCAGAAATAATGTGGGCCTGTTCCACCTCGCAGTTGATCTGCTGTGTGCATAAGTGTGTGTGTGTGTGTGTGTGTGTGTGTGTGTGTGTCGGGGGTGTGAGGGGGGGATGAGTTGAAATGGAGGTTTGCATGTAATTACGACCATCTACCTTTATATTCCAGTAGCATATCAGCAAATTGAAAATAGTAAAAATGGACGGTTCATTCTGATATGTAATGATTGGTGCAGACACACCACTGATTTCTCGGTTACTTACCAATGTGACACATTTGCATATTATTAGATGGAGATTACTGGGGGCCGTCAGATTGCCGTGATGCGGCCCTGCGCTGTCTGATGGATTGATTTGATTTGCAAATGTAATCAAACTAATAAGAGAGAAGAAATGAGCGATAATGCCTTGTTTTTTATACGTGCAATCACACAGGGCAGCCCTCTCTCTCTCACTCAGCCGGGTCCTCGTTGTCCAAGGCTATAGCCTGATGCAGAAGCACACTGACAGGTGACAGGTTTTTTTGTTTGTGTGTATGTTGGAGACAGGTCATGAGAAAGGTGTGTGTGTGTGTGTGTGTCAGGTTTCAGAACATTCTAGTCTACAGGCATAGGGTGTGTGTCAGATCTGAGGTGAGACCTGATGAGGTAGATAAACAAATTGTGTGTGTGTGTAAGTGTGTGTCAGGAGGCTCTACATTACTAAACAGATGTGTCCTTTATAGAGCGAGACACATGGCTGTGTGTCACCAGGGAGACATCGTCGTGGAGATGCCAGTGGCGCTTTGATGACAAAATTAACACAGGTAGTGGACAGACAGACAGAGGGTCAACACACACCAAACGTGCCTTCACATAGTCTGTGTGTGTGTGTGTGTGTGTGTGTGTGTGTGTGTGTGTGTGTGTGTGTGTGTGTGTGTGTGTGTGTGTGTGTGTGTGTGTGTGTGTGTGTGTGTGTGTGTGTGTGTGTGTGTGTGTGTGGGTATGCCTGTGCATGTGTACGTACATAGTCAAAACGTGGCTTCAACATGTGTGTATGTGTATGTGTGTGTGTGTGTATGTGTGTGTGTGTGTCTGTTCACAAGGAGCTGACTGAGTTGATGTTCTACACTAGGTAAATGGATGAAGAGCGTGACCAGACAAACACACCTCCATTGGAACAAGATGGCTCCTCTACCCAGTCCCAGACAAACACACCTCCATTGGAACAAGATGGCTCCTCTACCCAGTCCCAGACAAACACACCTCCATTGGAACAAGATGGCTCCTCTACCCAGTCCCAGACAAACACACCTCCATTGGAACAAGATGGCTCCTCTACCCAGTCCCAGACAAACACACCTCCATTGGAACAAGATGGCTCCTCTACCCAGTCCCAGACAAACACACCTCCATTGGAACAAGATGGCTCCTCTACCCAGTCCCAGACAAACACACCTCCATTGGAACAAGATGGCTCCTCTACCCAGTCCCAGACAAACACACCTCCATTGGAACAAGATGGCTCCTCTACCCAGTCCCAGACAAACACACCTCCATTGGAACAAGATGGCTCCTCTACCCAGTCCCAGACAAACACACCTCCATTGGAACAAGATGGCTCCTCTACCCAGTCCCAGACAAACACACCTCCATTGGAACAAGATGGCTCCTCTACCCAGTCCCAGACAAACACACCTCCATTGGAACAAGATGGCTCCTCTACCCAGTCCCAGACAAACACACCTCCATTGGAACAAGATGGCTCCTCTACCCAGTCCCAGACAAACACACCTCCATTGGAACAAGATGGCTCCTCTACCCAGTCCCAGACAAACACACCTCCATTGGAACAAGATGGCTCCTCTACCCAGTCCCAGACAAACACACCTCCATTGGAACAAGATGGCTCCTCTACCCAGTCCCAGACAAACACACCTCCATTGGAACAAGATGGCTCCTCTACCCAGTCCCAGACAAACACACCTCCATTGGAACAAGATGGCTCCTCTACCCAGTCCCAGACAAACACACCTCCATTGGAACAAGATGGCTCCTCTACCCAGTCCCAGACAAACACACCTCCATTGGAACAAGATGGCTCCTCTACCCAGTCCCAATGACAAAACACCACCGTGCATTACAATCGCAACATCTGAAATACACTTCTGGATCATACCACGTTAAAAGAAAACACATACATTTTTGCCAAAAAGCTTTTTTTAACAAATAGAAAACTGTAACTCTCTCTCTCTGAAGTATTATATAATGCAAATAATTTGGAATAATCTCAGTTTTTCGTACATTCGGTCAGCTGCATCAGCAGGTCCAACCTCCTCCAGCAGCTGGTGAGATGTGAATCAGATGACATTAACAGGAGCAGAGGGTTATTGTGTAGAGACAGAACCTCTAACCTTGTACATACGGACTGGTGAGATTCTGTAAGTCAAAAGAGAGACAGGCCAGTAACATCCTCAGAAGGAGAGATGAGAAAGGGAGAAGATAAGTCTATAGAGAGGACAGGAAAAAAGAGAGAAGACGAGGGAGGAGAAAAAGTGATAAACAGAAAAAAAGACAAGCAAAGGTACTGAGAGAAGAGAAAGAAGGAGAGAAGAGAGATGGAGAGAGATGTCTGAGATGCCTCAGGTCAGACATGGACCAACAACGCCCGGGGCTTCATCTAATAAGAATGATAAACTTAATCCACATTCCGGGACCTGATATCAAACATTCTTTTGATAATTTGATTTAATCAATATTTGTATTCATCCGCAAACACTGTCTGTTTGTTTGGCTGGCTAGGAGACCGCTGCACGCTTGAAAACGACACGTCATTCTTTAAATGTGTTATCTTCCACTGTTCCCATATTAAAGTAGTCAAAGATACGAAGCGCACAGCTCAGACAAATTCATGTGGAATCAGATAGTACAGGGAGTTAACGGATAAATACTCATCAGGGCTCTGACACACACACACACACACACACACACACACACACACACACACACACACACACACACACACACACACACACACACACAACACACACACACACACACACACACACACACACACACACACACACACACACACACACACACACACACACACACACACACACAGGGTCCACAGACAATCACGGACTACAAAGGGAAAACCAGCCACGTCACGGACCACAACATCTTGCTTCCGGACCAGCTAAACACGCCCGCTTTGAGGATAACACAGTGCCACCGACGCGGCCCGCTACTAAGGACTGTGGGCTCTCCTTCTCCGTGGCCGACGTGGGTAAGACATTTAAGCGTGTTAACAGTGATGCTGGCAGTGATGTCCTTGTCCCATCGCACACTAGCGACTCCTGTGGCGGGCTGGGCGCAGTGCACGCTGACACGGTCGCCAGGTGTACGGTGTTTCCTCCGACACATTGGTGCAGCTGGCTTCTGGGTTAAGTGGACATTGTGTAAAGAAGCAGTGCGGCTTGCTTGGATTGTGCACGGCTCTCGACCTTCACCTCTCCTGAGTTCGTACGGGAGTTGCAGCGATGAGACAAGACTGAAACTACCAATTGGATACCAAGAAATTTGGGAGATAAAGGGGTAAAAATAAAAAATTAATAAAATAAAATAATATCACACAACAATATGTAACTCAATAATATACTCAGGTTAAATCTCCAACCATAAAATATAAATGAGTCAACCAATGTGCATGTGTATGTTTGTGAGAAGTAAACCTTGCCTTTGTGTCATGTCGCTTGCTGTAGTGCTTCTTTGGTACAGTAGTGGTGAATAAAGGAGACATGAGGCATGTGTGTGTGTGAGCAGGAGATGGGGAGCATGAGGTGGTTGTCACAGTGAACCTACCTTACCAGACAGAATGAGGACAAGCATCCCAGCTCTGACCTGTGCTAGCGTTAGCATGCTACACAGATTAGCATTGCCTGTAACATATCAACTATGGTACGGTTAGCGTGCTGCTCTGATTAGCACCTGTGTGCGTACCATGTCTAACCACATCAATCACGATTGCTTCTTTTCAAAGTGTTATTAAAGATTGAGCCAGAGACACCAAACGAGAAAAGTCGAGGGATTTGAGAGGGAGAGAGGCAGCGAGAGAGAGAATGGTATGGAAGGCAATATAATGGAATGGGAAAGTAAGATAATGTCAATTTAAAATATAATTTAAATTCTTACAAGGGAAAGAGGAACATTCATCATGAACATTCATTATGAAGAGGGGATATTTAGAGAAAGAAGGGAAGAGGAGAAGGAAAGAAGAATGAGGACGAGAGACATGGAAAGAGAGCAAAAGAGAAAGTGTTGAGTAAAAAGATTAGTGGAAATTAAAATGTGTTGAATTGTCGACTGTCCATGACTGTCAAGACTTCTATTTTAGGAGTTGGAGACAGAGTGATAGAATTGTGAAACAAGCAGAGAGAGGAGGGAAGAGAGAGAAGGGGAGAGAGAGAGAGAGAGAGAGAGAGAGAGAGAGAGAGAGAGAGAGAGAGAGAGAGAGAGAGAGAGAGAGAGAGAGAGAGAGAGAGAGAGAGAGAGAGAGAGAGAGGGAATGAGAGAAAGAAGAGAAGGGGACAGAAGGGGACAGGCAGACAGAGGGAGGGATGGCACAGGGATGGCACAGTATCAAATAGATAGTGATTTACTGCCAGCCTCACGTGGAGCCTAACGACCAATTTACACATCGATGACATCACCAGACGTTAACGAGCAGCCACAGGTGGAGACACTGAACTGACATCATCGGTACACACGGAAGTACGCCGCACGCACACACATACACAAACACAAACACAGAGGAGAGGAACTTTGCTGAAAGAGAACATTTGATTTGCTTAAAGGAGCTGAGGCCTTCTATTAATCAATATTTACCCCATGGCAGGACACATGCTTTGACTGGCTGACTGACTGACTGACTGGCTCACTGGCTGGATGATTAACTGACTGACTGGCTCTCATTTACAGATTATTTGGAGAGGAGAAAGGAGAGAGTGGAGGTGTGGGAAGAGAGGTAGGGACCAGGGGGCAGGGAGGGGTTGATGGAGGCAGACTGAGGGGATGGAATAGGGTTAAAGGCTACAAGATCTTAGAAGTGTGGTTTGAGATGGCACGGGGGTTAGGGAGAGGAGCTCAGGGAGGGGTAGGGTGGACAGGGTTAAGGTGGGGTATGGAGAGGAGGGGTTAGGGTTCGTGTGGGGTATATATAGAAGGAGTTAGGGTGTTTAAGAGCCCTGTTAGCACAATGCTAAGCTAACATAGCAGGTGTAATAGAAAAGCCTAAGCGGCGTATCATTCTTTCTAGTCCCTGGCGATCCCGCAGAGGGTGGTTGGCACAATGCACACACTAGGGAGAGGTTAGTACAGGGTGAGGAGGGAAGGAGACGATCTTCAGACCAAGCACCTTTTCTCCCAAACCTGCAGAAATACCCTAACAGATATAGCAGATACAGTAATGTCTGTGTGTGTAGCCTAAAGGTAGCTTTGTTTGCTTGTTCCTGGTTATTCTGTCTCTGGCGAGCGTTAAGCCACACATAGGGTTAGCCAATCAGAGTGACAAGTCTATCACACACACACACGTGCACGCTCCGGGAGATAGAACAGGCATGTTCTAATCCCACACACACACACACACACACACACACACACACACACACACACACACACACACACACACACACACACACACACACACACACACACACACACACACACACACACACACACACACACACACACACACACACACACACACACACACACACACACACGTAACCCACCACCACCCCGATTCCAGACCATGGAACCTCCTTCTTTCTTACACGCTTTCTCTCCCCTTTTCTCTCCTTCTCTACCTTTCTCTCACCCCTCTCCCCTCTTTCTTCCACCTCACCACCCTCTCACTTCCCCTCACTGCTCTTTCATATGGTATTACAGAGAGAGAGAGAGAGAGAGAGAGAGAGAGAGAGAGAACAGCAACCTTGGGAAAATAATGGGAAAGAGGGACAGACAGAGAGGGAGCAGAGGCAGAGAGAAGGAATGAGAGAGAGCAGAAATGAAGTGGACTGTGTCAGAGCTTCCGATAGAGCCTCAGTATCTACATAAAAGAGATTAAAGCAGACAGACCTCCATTCTACAGCTTAATCATATTGTGTTAGCACGCGCTTATCCTCCACCCAGCCAAATTGAAAGGGATAGAAAGAAAAGAGAGAAAGAAAGAAAGAATTTCTGAGATAGAGGCACAGAATGGGAAAAGCTTGAGCAATTTGGCCATCCATAAATGCTTGGTAATGGTGGTAGGTTCTGTCATGGTAAAAAGACAGTGTTAGGGACCGCCATCCATTCATGTCCCGAACACGTCAAGTACCACTGACTGCTTTTGTATAGAAGATAAAACAAGTCACCATGGCATGGCAGCACACATTCTTACATTATTATTTCACCTCATACAGAGAGAGAGAGAGAGGGGGGGGGGGGGGGGGTGGAAAGAGAGAGAGAAAGAGAGAGAGAGAGATTGGCTATACTTAAACTCTTTAGCATCATCCTTAGCTTTGGCATCTTCCCCAATATTTGGAACTAAGGACTAATCACCCCAATCCACAAAAGTGGAGACAAATTTGACCCCATTAACTACCGTGGGATATGCGTTAAAAGCAACCTTGGGACAATCCTCTGCATTATCATTAACAGCAGACTCATACATTTCCTCAGTGAAAACAATGTACTGAGGCAATGTCAAATTGGCTTTTTACCAAATTACCGTACAACAGACCATGTATTCACCCTGCACACCCTAATTGACAAACAAACAAACCAAAACAAAGGCAAAGTCTTCTCATGCTTTGTTGATTTCAAAAAAGCTTTTGACTCAATTTGGCATGTGGGTCTGCTATACAAATTGATGGAATGTGGTGTTGGGGGAAAAACATACGACATTATGAAATCCATGTACACAAACAACAAGTGTGTGGTTAAAATCTGCAAAAAACACACATTTCTTTCCACAGGGCCGTGGGGTGAGACAGGGATGCAGCTTAAGCACCACCCTCTTCAACATATATATCAACGAATTGGCGAGGGCACTAGAACAGTCTGCAGCACCCGGCTTCACCCTACTAGAATCTGAAGTCAAATGTCTACTGTTTGCTGATGATCTGGTGCTTCTGTCCCCAACCAAGGAGGGCCTACAGCAGCTCCTAGATCTTCTACATAGATTCTGTCAGACCTGAGTAAATCTCAGTAAGACTAGACACCGTTGCCCTAGAGCACACAAAAAACGATACTTACCTTGGCCTAAACATCAACGCCACAGGTAACTTCCACAAAGCTGTGAACGATCTGAGAGACAAGGCGAGAAGCGCCTTCTACGCCATCAAAAGGGACATAAAATTCGACATACCAATTAGGATCTGATTAAAAATATTTGAATCAGTTATAGAACCCATTGCCCTTAATGGTTGTGAGGTCTGGGGTCCGCTCACCAACCAAGAATTCACAAAATGGGAGAAACACCAAACTGAGACTCTGCATGCAGAATTCTGCAAAAATGTCCTCTGTTTACAATGTAAACATAATGCACGCAGAGCACAATTAGGCCGATACCCGTTAATTACCCGTTCACAATGTCTTTATTCTTTTGGAACTTCTGTGAGTGTAATGTTTACTGTGAAAAAACATTGATATTTTATTCTTGTTTATTATCTACTTCACTTGCTTTGGCAATGTGAACATATGTTTCCCATGACAATAAACCCCTAATTTGAAAT